>NC_135761.1:41890148-42168600 GCF_052425735.1 Oculina patagonica
TTTACTCTGAAAAAAAAACATGCAATCAAACAGGTAACATGGAACACGGCCAGCTTAGAATGATTTATGGAAGTGGTTATAGAAAGTGTACTCGACAAGGACCCACTTTGTGTATTAGGAGTGTTTGTTGTAGCATTGTTTCCACTTTAAGGACTGGAATCTATGTTTGAATAAAAACAACAGGCACATTGAGGGAAAAAAGTTTGCAGCCAAAATATTCATGTCAGGAGGCAAAATCATCATTATTTTTCTTTTAAATAAACTGAATACAAACATTGCTGTTGTAAAAAAAATTCAGTAGATAAATCTAGCAACCTTTGTGGCATTTCAGGTGTAAAGGTACAGGTATGAGATCCACTGAAACAGTGGGTTACGTTGTAGGGAAAGGGTGTGTGGATTGGAAGTGTAGTAGGCACAAAAACAAAAATGGAGTTAAATTGTTTGATAAAGCACCATGCTGAGGGACCAACAAACTGCAATGCAGCCACGTCAACCACAGGTTGTGCAACAAAAAAAGGCTGAAAACTAAATTAAAAGAAAAACTGTGTGTATTAAGTGATTAGTACAGGTTAGGCTGCGAATGACCTTGAGGGAAGAACCAAACTGCAATGCAATTAAATCACCACAAAGTCTTGAAAACACTAATGAAAAAAAAATTAAACAGAGTTGGAAAAAAAATTATGGAAAGACAGTAAGAAAAAAAGGCAGGATAGGAACAAAAAGGGAGGGGGCTGGATTAGGAATAGGAATTAGTATTTGTTAGTTGTGTAAGAAAAGGAGAGGGAAAGATAACTCAGAATCGCAATTAAAAATAGTTGCAACGTCATTTTGGCTTATGACGAACTGACTTGTCTTTGTCTTTTATCTGCTTTTTGTGGTGAGAGTATTAGTATATATGTATTAGTCCAAAAATTTCAGGTTAAAAAAAGTGGCTCTGGCTCTGTAAAGAAATGTATTCACAAGACTATCATCAACTATCTGAGGTAGAAAATCGGGCTATTAAATGTTTGCGAATGCTAACGGCAATGAAAGATGCTGTTTAGGATTGTCTTAACAGCTTTGGTACAGGAAAAGTCGAGTAATGACAATCAGAGTTGTAATCAGGATAATGTTGTAGCAAGAAGACTTGAAATTTGGTTATGGAATTGTGTAGATTATTATAAACGAGAAATTCTTTCGAGGCCTGATAGTGCCTGATTTTGGAATGACTGTCAAGTCATCATTACGATGTGTCGATCATCCTAAGGGTAACAGAATATGATGTTCTTGCTGAAGTGGATGGCTTGCCGCGAGTTAGATTGGTGCTTCTGCGGATGATGGAACAGAGAGCTGTGTTAACTTCAAAGAGTACAGTGTAGCCAAGTGTTGAATAAGGTGAAGTAGAGGTGGTAGGAATGAAATTGGTGCCTTTGTTGAGACGAAGTGGTGTTAGGTGGATGATAATAATAATAATAATAATAATAATAATAATAATAAAAATAAAAATAATAATGAAAATAATATTGAAAATAATAATAATAATAAATAATAATAATAATAATAATAATAATAATAATAATAATAAAAATAATAATAATAAATAATAATAATAATAATAATAATAAAATTGACTGGGTACAGCGCATATTTTGAGGAGGGTGTTGTCAACCTAAAAACTGGCTACCCTTTAGTGCCCCAGGACCATGGTTTGGTCTCGGCTCTAAGGACTTTAAGCAAACATTACGTAAAGAACATAATAATAATAATAATAATAATAATAATAATAATAATAATAATAAAACTTTATTTAAACTCGAATTTAGAGTAGCTTGACACGCTAATATTTCCCAGAACAAAATATTATAACGAAAAATAAAAATTACTATTTACATATTTAAAATTGACTTATATTAACTAATTATAAAAAATGTCATTTACATGCTTCATGAATTGGCTTTGCTGATGTGCTTTTTGAAGTCTGAGAAGTTACATAACCTTATAAAATAGGCCTTATTCGTATTCTCGGACGGCCTAGGGCGAGTTCTAGTACGGGACACGAAAGCGAGGCTCATGCGGGTTAAAACATGGCTGACACTTGCAAAGAAGAAGTTTCCAAGTGGAAGGTTACGGAATTAAAAAGTTATTTACAATGCAGGGGCATAACTGTCTCGCAAAAGAGAAAAGAAGAGTTAGTAGAACTGGTAGAGAAAGCCCGCGACCTGTCCCTAGACCCAATAGACGATGGGGAGAAACCAGAGGATGTAATCGCCAGCAAGTTGAAGACGAAGGAAGGTTCGCTTCCTTGCCCTGCAACATTACAGTCCGACTGGACATCAGACTTTTCTAACTTTCCAAACTTCACCTATGGTGATATGTACGCTTATCTTATTAACAAAGAAGGATATGACCATGAAAGTCTAAAGGCATACAAATCGTTTGAAGGCTACCGGCTGTTTTGGGACGGCCATGTCTTGAAATTGATGTACAACAAGAACACATTTGATGGATACCACTACGTAAGATTTGGTGTAAAACCAACTGAACGAGAAAAAACGCAAATTGGACAAAGACCAACATATGATGGATGGATAATCTTTGAAGCAGATGGATCAGTCTATTCAGCACACTGTCCCTGTACTGGAGGGTGAGTTTATCCCCCTTTTAACATTGAAATTTTTAACCAGAACCATTATTTGTTTGAAATCACTTTTTTTAAAGTTATGTGTAAAATTATATATTTCCTCTTTGCTCAGATTTTACAGTTTGCACTCAGTTCTAATTACAAAACTATTTTAATAAGGTTCTAATAAATGTAGTGCTTTATGACAACTACATGTATACACTATATGTCATATGTTTCAAACATTTGGCTTTTGATATAAGCTACTTAAATCATGATCAGTATTAAAAGTGTATGTTGTTACAGCAAGGAGCCCAAAATTGTGACCACTTTTAATTTATTTAATACATATTTTAAATAAATTATTTCTACATGAATAATATATTAATTTTTATTTCAGTCATGATCCACCCTTATGGCATTATGGGACACATGAGTCTTCGTTTTAAATTTTAATGTTTCCTCTTTGTATTAAATTCTTTAACAGGGCTGACGGGGCTTGCCGGCACATTGGTGCCTCTCTCATTGACCTCGAAGCAACATTACGTGAAAATGTGATAATAACTTGCACTGGGAAGAAATGTTCGTGGAAGCAGAGAAAGAGGACTCATTTTTTTTTTTTTTTTTTTTTTTTTTTAATTGCAAACACACAAAAGCACATCACTTACAAAAATACAAAAAAAGAGGACTCATGAGGGCATGACACAAGTATTAGAGATGGATTTTACTAAACCAACAATTAGCAAAGAGAAGAAGAAGCGATTGAAACCCAGGTGTGACATCTATGATCCCAGAGCTTCATTTAATGCAAACCTAAATTTGGCTGAGAATTTTCGAAATCTTGTTGCCGAAACTGTGCCATCAGCTGTTTTTTTGCATTTGTTACCTGACTCAGATGATAATACTCAGCTGGAAGATAAAATTGATGAAAGAAACAATGACAATTCTTCATTGTTTACTTTAGACACTTTGTCGCCACTTAAACCTTTACCAGCAAGTATTAATGACATAAAGGCAAGAGGAAGAGCCATAAAAAGAAAACTTCAATTCACTGAAGATGAAATTGATTTGGTGGAGAAAAGGACAAAACTGCAAAGTGATTCTAGCGATTGGTTCCAGTACAGACAAGGAAGACTTACCGCTTCTAAATGCAAACGGATCGCTTCCTTAAAAGCAACCACATCTCCAACCAAAGCCCTGAGAGAGATTCTAAGTTATAACCATGTTCCTCAAACAGCTGCTATGCAAGAAGGCTTGGAAAGGGAAGATGACATTGAAAAAGCCCTTCTTAAACACATGGAACAAAATGGTCATCATGCTATAAGAATGGAAAAATCCGGATTTGTTGTAAGCAGGACCCATGGACATATTGGGGCCTCCCCAGATAGAATTATGTATGATCCATCGGAGTCTAGCCCAGGTGTGGTTGAAATGAAGTTTCTTCAGGTGAAACAAGAGGAGACACTTCAAGATGTTTTATTACGGCAGCATATTTGTATAAAAACCAGTGATGGTTTAGTGCTAAATAGCAATCATAAATACTATTATCAACTACATCAGCAAATGTTTGCAACTAGTTATAACTGGGGAATATTTGTGACTTGTGGCCGTGATGACAGCATTTTTGTTGAGAAAGTGTTTTTCAATCAAGAGTTTTGGTCCCCAGTGCTAGCTAAGCTTGATTTATTTTATGACTCAATTGTATTACCAGAGCTGGCCTTTCCAAAAGTGAAGTATGGCCTACCACGTACAGTGTTGACAAATAATTAGCTATGTCACCTACTGTGTTATATGTGAACACATAATGAAGTTTACCCTTTCACTCCTAAAAAAAACTCTTAAATAACCAATCAACGGACAGCTACCAAGCAGTACTTGTCACAATGTAACAGCTTTTTCAACATAATTCATTGTGGAGTTCCATAAATAGACCATGTTCGTATTCTCAGTTTTGGACTGGAACTAGTTTGCCATTGAGGCATATGCAGGGGAATATTTTTAAAACAAGCTTCATGTCACTTGCATTTCCCGCAATAGTCTCCATTGCAAGCTAGTTACACTCCAATACCAAGAATATAAATAAGTATGGTCTATTATCTATACCTCACCCACAGGATGGATTTCCCATCCCTTCTGTGGGGGAGTATGGGCAATTTGAGGAACCACATATTTCTTTTACAGCACAATATGTTATGTTTAGCTATTTACTTTGAAACAAGGGGCTTCATTAGGTTACAAAGTGCTGCACACACAAAGACTGTCTGATCAGCAACTGCAGCAAGGGTGATAGGCATTACCCCACGTAAGATCTGGAAGCATTTCAGCCTTTGAATTGCTCTTTCTACATGTATACGAAGTGCAGCTATTCTTCTAGTTTTTGTACATGCCTTTGTTGAAAGAGTTTTTCCCTTTGCAAATGGGGGAATGTTCAGTGTGGCTAGTTTCTTTGTTACCATATCCCTGATATTAAATCCCCTATCAGCCATAACATCATCTTGAGGCTCCAACTTGTCTATCAAACCTGATTTTTGAGTAATATTCCTGTCAGAGGTTCCACCAGACCACAGTTTTGAAATAAATGTAAAGGCTCCTGATGGAGAAATGCCAACTAAAAGTTTAAAAGTGTTATGAGACTTATAATCACTCCAAGTGATTTTCTGAGCAGAGGGTTGAGTTGACTTCTCAATAAAAAACTCTGTACAATCTATAATAACACGGGTACGAGGGTACTTACTAAAGCTCTTGGGCATGTGCTTTAGAATTTGTGCCTTTGAGGGCCATATAATTAAAATTTCCTTAAATACATGGTAAAGAAGATTTATCCAAGTAGTAAAAATCTTAGAAACTGAACTTTGTGAAATTGAAAAAATATCAGCTAGATGATTCTGGAGCAGTCCAAGCCTGAGTCGAACAAGAACCATGATAAATTCTGCAAATAATGTTAACTGTCTCTTTGGTCCAGGCTTGCTTACATGGTCATCTTCCTGAAAAGCCAGAATGTGCAAAAGTGAGTTACTTAGGAGAAATATCCTACCTAGACAGCCTACAATTTTGGGGTAAAAGACACTTAATTATTCTGCATAACATCAAAAACATTACTTCCTCTAAGTTTTAGTCAAAGTTTTTGTTTTTGTGGCACATTTTACTAAAAGTTCTCAATGGGGAACTTCAAAAGAGCCTTGACATTTATTTAATGCTACTGCCCTTTCTTTGTGGGTCAAATACTAAATAAAAAAGTTTGTAGAATTTTTAACATTACATTATACCTGATATGTTTCCCTTTGCCCTTTTTTTCTGTTGTCCCAGTATTTCATTGCATGTGCTAATGGCTTGAGGAAAGAGAACAGCATCATAAGACATGCATGAGAAGGAAGTCCAGTGTAAAAATGCACAGACTTGTTGCTTTTGAGTACATCATCCATAAATATTTCTCTCTTGAGTTCTTGTTTGTCTTCAAGTTTGGTCTTGGCTTCTTCCATGTACTTAATTTCTTCACAAGTGAGGTCAGTTTGGGTACATTTGTCAACAAAGGATGGCGGATTTTCAGGTGGTAGATCTTTAAGTGGCGGATCATTAGTTGGTGGATGATTTTCTGGTGGATCATTAGTCCTTCCAAGTTCATTTGGTGGTGTGTCATCAGCTGCTGTTGCAGGTTCTGTTTCACACTCTGCAGATGTGCTCATTTCGCTTGAAAACGTACTTTCTTCTGGTCGTGACGGCTTTGCTTTTGGGTTTTCATTTTCTTTGCCCTTGTTGGCTTTTTCTTCTTCTTTTTGAGGTGCATTCTCGGATCTATTTTGTAAACAAAAACTCTTTCGCCTCCTTTCCTCGGGATCTGTTCGCTCTCGGAGGGTTTTTGTTTGTAAATGACTAGGGAAACTGAAAATTGTTGGGGTAGGATTAAGCTTGGTGGGTCCTAATCCACCTTCAAAATGAGCAGAACAGATTCTCGTATGCCTTGTTACATTTAAACTACTTAGACGGCAAGCAGATATCCACCTTTTTCTCCTCTCGCTTTCCTTCATTCCGGACACGAATCTCTTCTTTCGATCGTCCAAAGGAAAAGTATGGAATGTTATTCCCTTTAGTTCGGGATATTTTAGGTAGTTTTTCTGTTTTTGTGTACTGTTTGAGCAATTGTAGGCACAACAGCAATGATTTACCATGGTTCCCCAATAAAACGATGAAAGAAAAATGAAATTTGCTCCTGGTTTCTTCCAGATGTTACGAAGATGTTTTGAAGATTTTCGAATTTTAACCCGCATGAGCCTCGTTTTCGCGTACTTTCGCGCGCTCGCCCTAGGCCGTCCGAGAATACGAATAAGGCCTATTGGGTAGAGAATTCCATTCTCTTGTTGCCAGATAAAAAAAGGAGTGAAGACCAAACGTTGTAGTTCTAGGTTTGGGCATTTCCAGCATAGTGGTAATGAAATTGTGGATTTTATCTGTAGAAGAGAGTTTTCCTTGTTCCTGGTTGATAAGCTTGCTTCTTCGTAGTTTTTGATCAGAGGCCATGAGGAGTGCGATGTTAGTAAAGGAAAGGTTGAGTCTTGAATTGAATAGGTAAAAAAAATTGTTAGTGTTGCATTAGCTCGTTTTAATTGCTCGTTTTGTCCTTTGTTATTTGAGTGCGGAGTTTTCAGGAAAGAGATTCTGTTGTTGTGGGAACTTTTCTGGGAGTGTTTGATGTTACATATTCTCTTTTCAAGGTGTGAGTTGCTATCTTTCAGAGTATTGATTTCATAATTGGAATAACAATAATAATCGGATTGTAGACGATGTTTGGTCTGGTGATGAAGATTCAGTGGATTTGGTGATGCAGGAGTTCTGGTCTTTGTAAAATGTTGTATTTAAGTGGTATTGGCGTTTGAAGATTAAAGCAGAGTTGCATTCCTTAATAGTGAGCAGGTTGTTCATTTGGAATAGTAATTTTCTCTGTGTTAAAAATGAGAAAATTCAATTTGGCTTATGAGATTTTGTATGGTTAGAAATCAATTGAGAAACATCAAAATGTTGTTTTGTTTTCATCTTAATATAGTTGAAAGAATAGGTTCTTGTTTCATGTTTTTGTTTTGAGAGGGTAGGGGGGGGGGGGGGGGTTGGAAAATTCGTTCTTATCCTCCAAGTAAAACAAATAAAGCCGATTAGTGATGGTGAGTTTATTTAAATATAACTTATGTAGTTTATACTTACAATAATAAGACTGTAGCATATACATATTAATTATTAATGTCCACTGATTGGTAAATTGTCTTTTGCTTTCTGGTTTAGAACAGTGCGCCATCCCAAAATATCAGAAGTCCTGTACAATCTCCATGTCCTTACCACCTTGCATGAAAATACTAGAAGGGAGTTTTGACATCAGTGCCCGCTGATCAACTATCAGGTCCTGGGCATCTGCCATTTCTACCAATCAGTCTGTTATCTCATCGATATCTTCTTCTGCTGTCTCTTCTGACAATTTCTTTCTTGCATATGCAGTGACAACAGCCACCCTAGCACTTGCCCCAGTCATGGCACTTTGGAGAAACTCAAATTTCTCCCAAAATGTTGTAAAGTGGGTCTAGAGTCTTGAAGGGGATCCTCATCCATCTTGACAAAACCCTAAAGAAAAGTATTTACCAGTTACTATAAGTAAAATATCATATAATCCTACCATACATGTATATTATTTCTGTTTAGTAGGGCAGCTTGCAAATTTGCTTATTCAAATTTACAGTATCTCGGTCTGGTGCAATAAAGTCAATTAAGCACTTATTACCAATAATACACTGCAAGTCCCAATTTTCTAACATGAGTGAATAGCCAAGAAGCTATTAGTAGATTAAACTCTAAATCATTGCACCAAAAATTAGTTTTATGTACTTTAAACCAAACATCAAGGATTTATTGTAGCAGTTTTGTACAGAAAACAGCAGGATTTCCAATAGAGCACGACTGAGTTTCTACTTATCAGCAATTAACTGTGGTGTTTTAAATAATTTAATGTGGCATATAACATTTAAAAAGAGCTTTGTGTTAATGTCAATTATACTTGGAAATAGCCCAACATCACAGGAAAAACTTCATATTTCCCATTGTGGGGTAAAAAAGGGAAATAACGGGGATTGAAATGGGACTTTATTGGGAAAACCCAAGATTGGGAAAGTGCTACCAAACTCATTCATGGGTCATTTAATTAACAATAAAATCCCAGCCACTGTAATTTTCCATTCCCAATAGAAACTTAGTAATGGGTTTTAATTGTTTGTTTTCAGAAATGGGATAAGTTTGTACCAATTGTTTTACTATAGTGGGAATAAATTGTATCAATACATCCCCAGGAATGGGATTAAATTGCACCAATGTTTTCCCAGAAATAGGATGTAATTGTTTACGGTAATGGGATTAAATTGAACCAATTTCTGTCCTATCACGGGATTTTGTAAGCCCAAAACTTGACTTTTAGCTAATAAATTCACTGCTGGTACCATGTATAACAAACATAACAGTTGAATTCTAAAGATTGTAACTTCACAGTCATAAGTATAACATGATTACTTTTGACTAATGCATAAATAAAAGAAAGTGGATTAATACAACTGTCTTGCACAATGTTCAGTCCTTTTGTCGTGAATAACCATGAACCGATTCTCACAGTTCAATTTCCTTATTGACTTTAATGTTGTCTTTCTTCAGTTTGGATGTTCCCACAGCTTTAGCGAGTGTCGCATACTTGCCTCTAACCAATTTTTTGACACAACTATTACACAACTATTTCTCCCTGGACAGAAAATGTACTCGTGAGAAGTTTGACACATTCATCTCTGGATAAAAACTATTGATTGCAAAGATTTTAAAATACAAATAGTTCAATTATAAAAATAATAGTGAAACATCTGGAACCGGAAATACTGCATTGAAGTTTGACAAGTGACAAGGCCACATGCCAAATAAGGTAACAAGATCATACAATCGCACAACTGTCAAAACCCTGGCAAGACTACGAGCAACATGTAAGGGTCTATGAAACACTTACTATATGTTAAGAAAACAACTTTCAAGCAACCAAAGTGTGGTCGATGAACTAGCCTTTGGAAAACTTCATTCAGTAGCAAGTTCAGTCTTCATCAAAGTCAATGATTTATGGTCGTTTGCATTTCCGGACATAAATAATTCGGCTTCTTGTAATCTCGCCTCTGATCTGAAATTCTACTTGTGAAGAACTGGCTTGAATTGATGACTGCGGCCCAAAGTAACTTAAGATATTCAAAGTGCAGTTGGTGAACTGCTGAGCTGCTGGGGTGTTTGATGTACATGTATAAACTGGTATCTGAGATGTCAGTACTGGCAGCTGTAGACTGACTGACTGAGGTAGATGTTGACGGCCATTTCCCTCTGAAAACAGAAAATGCGGGAAAACACAAAATGGCACAAAAGTGCTTCAATTCTGTACAAAAGTAGAAAAACTTTACCTCTGGAGATTCCTGGTTAACTCAGCGGCAGAACTCTGTGCAGAGTTCCAAACCCGAATTCCTGAAGGGAGCTGCTACCAAGTTTTTTTAGATTGTATTCCTCAAAGCAGTATTCGGATTTAATTCCTGGGCTTAACATATGGCCTGGGGTGCAGCAGGATCCTCCTCTTCAGCTCCTTGAGGGAATTCTGGAGTCTGTCGTCTTCCTTAAGCGTATCACAGCACTAAGTAAAAAAGAAGTTTAATTTAGCCTCTGTTTTCAGTAAAGAATATGTTTGCATTCAGAATAGAGAAATGCGATGCTCACAGTCAACGTGGTTGCTGAATGTCAGTATTACAGCCAGACAAGCATGTATAACAACATTTGAACCCATTCAATTATGTTGAATGCTTGTGTACTTAGCTATAGGCTTTCATTAGCTTGGAAATTTGATTTGTGTCTAGGCTTCCTATTTAACGGTGGTATTCTACGATTGCACATACTTTTCATAACAAGCTCTTTGGGCTGCAAAATATTTTGTCAGCTCAACAGCTTGCATCATGTTTTCTGCGCTGATCACCATTGGTACTATTGTTGGGATCCTTCCAGAAATGTCCTCTCCAAGAGCTAAGTACAACACATGGTTTGAACTGAGTACACTCTTCTTATCCTTTGACAAGTTTTCTTTCTTTCCACTGTTCATTTAGCTTATCCGCTATGTCGTTTGTAAACTTCCGGTACAGGTCTCTTGCCTCCGCAGACATTGGGTGCTTACCATGTGTAAGAAAAATCCGGTTGGTGCGACCGTTGCATAATGGTAAGCGATTTTCCAAATGGACCGACCAACCGGATGAGATTTCGCTTACCATTAGTTCCATTCCCCTGACCCAGGCGCCCCGCGTTCAATCTGGCGCTAAATTCAATTTTTGTCAATATGGCGGACAACAGTTTTATCGTAGTTCACGAGCTGATGGAAGATTTCGAGGTAGAAAACGAACTCTTTGATGAAGAAGATGACCTGATGGTGTTTAGTGCCGTGAGCTGTTACGTGAGACATTGTTTAAATCGAATTCAAGGGTACTTCGAGGAAACAATTTCAACCTGCACACCGAGTGAGTTTCGAAGTCTTTTTGGAATGATATATGGCCTCAAAATAAAAAATACAAAAAAAAAAAAAGAAACGAATATTGCCTTACCTTGTTCCATAGTATTGTAGCACGGATGACTTGACATATTTTCCAATGTAGGCGATGTGAACATACACAAACCGCATCTGTAGAAAGACGCCATATTGACAAGTCGTCTCAAACAGCGCGGAGGAAATTTCCGATGTTCCGTTCCGAACAGAAAAAGTGGAGTACCTTTAGAGGTCGTCCACAATTTCCGAATGGAATTCCCGGAAAATTACCTTACCATTTGACTTCAAACCGAAATTTCCGGATTTTTTGGCTAAAGTGGTATTTCAATTTAAAGAGCTTATAAGTCAAAATTACATTGGAGTAGAAACAAGCCTCCAACATCCCTTAGGTAGGTCAATGGTATGTGGCTCCAACTTGAAGTTTCGTTACTGTCATTAAGTCTTGTTATCCAGGAAACTTTAAGTGCTTCGTTGATTATTTCAAAATCAGGCATATCCAGTCTGCCTTTTTCTTTCGGGCCGATCATAGTCTTTTATTTTATTTTAGCTTTCTTGTTCCACACAAATTGGGGTAATTGCTTGATTTACCATGTTGACAAATAATTTTGAAGGAAAGGTGAGCACCGATGAAATTTTGGAAGGGTTGCTACCAGCTGCAAATGAGATAATGTATTATACGTTAATTTTATACTATTTGAATTTTTAGTTATATCAGAATAAATTCAAGTTATTTATTATCCATAATGGTTTATACTGGTTGTGTGGCCTTTTCAAAACATACTCTCCTTGACATAACATTGTTTTAAAGGGCGATGGCTAATTATCAAGAAGAACAGCTTTGTGTGCTTTTCGGAATTCAAAGTAATCCTCGTCATTAAGTGTTGGTTCTGCTCTGGCACCCTCTGCTGCAGAAGCTTCATCATTGTCCGTGACAACAAATTTTCTGCTGTTTAGCACACCTTTTCATACATGAAATAGTATTTTATTAGAACAATTTCTGCTGTTTAGCTAGTATATATACAGTATGAAGAATTGGTTTGCTATGAGAACCTCTTACTATTATGAAGCTCTTATTTGGTCACGTAAGGTCATTATTACTTAGGTTGTCCTGGGTGTATATTTCTTGGTTGTTGCTTTTGGTAAAAAATTCTTAGTAGTGACTTTTACTGCCAGACACATGTGACTGGGTACCAAAATATGTTTGTTTGTTTTTTTGTTAGATTCGCTTCCGAAAAATATGTGATGGTACTTTGCTGAAGTGAAGGCATATAAAAAAATAACTTTCAAAAAAAACCTTTCAAATAAAGGAATTGATAAGAAAGGCAGCAGAGATGGCAATGTGATTGTGATTTATCTATATATACATATATGCTGTTGACAATTTTGCTAGCTGAAAGTTATTTTTGGTTAGTGAAAATCTTAGTTAACAAAAATATACTTACATAATTGTGTCAAGCAAGTTGTTACAATTGACGATGCAATTTGAACCGCTTCTTTCCAAATGAAAGCAGCTGCCTCTCTGTCGTCGAAGTCAGATTGTTTTGAATCATGCACAATGGTTTCATCGTCTTCGTCTTCGATGTCTTGTTCTTCAACGGTCTCTTCAGAAGCATCTAACATGATGTTTGACTGGTCCTGTAAAAGGCTGCTGGTGCATGGTTTGTTATCTCAGTTTCACCTCTATTGTGTTGTTCATTTTCCACCTGATTTTCGTGGTTGGTCCCATCCCATTTCGTGGTATAAAAAATTATGGACACATGCTGTTGGTCCCATCAGGGAATAAGGATCCCAAGACAGCAAGTTGTTTAAATGGTGGTCGAAAGTCCTGACCCCTTGTGAATGAATGTATGTATGTATGTATGAATGAATGGATGAATATTTCAACACAATGGAATTTTCAGCAGAACTAGTAGGGTTGTGCATTCGAAATAATTAAAAGTAAAAAAAAAATAAAGCAATCAATAAAATGTATGTAAATTTCTAACAACAGCAATAACAACTTTATAATTTAATTGAATGCCAGAAAGAATAGTCATTGAAAACTGCTCTTGTGGCCTATATCAATTTTCCTTGTTGCATTAAAAAGGTTTCACACAATTAAAACGCAATCCATTATTTTATGTAAACAAAATTTATTTGAGTGTTAAGTGGACAGACAACAACTGCCACTGTGTCTCTCTTGACCCCCTCACCACGACACCACCATTCTAAAAGTTGCATCATTAATTCAAGTGAGATTTTTATTGTTTTAATGTCCTCTGAGAAGCACAGAGAAAACTAGTTTCGCATTGTAAAATAAGACATTTCAAAACTTAAAATAAGCAAAATTTGTGCTTGAAAAAAGCATTTTTGATAGAACTAAAAATGCTTGTTTTAAGACAACTGTACTTGAAGCAAGTTTGAAAAGTTTGTTTTGCTTCCAATTTAATACTGAAATTGAGTCAACTGATTCTTAAATTCAGTCCCAGAAGTTGTTTTGACTGTTTAAGTCAGCCCTTCAATGCTTCCAAAATGTTCAAATTAAGAAAACCACTGCTTAAAATCAAGCCAGAAAACTGTATTTTATTCCAACAAAAATCATTTATTATCCTCAAATCTATGTTAATGTAATGTTAATGCATTTATATAGCGCATTTTCCATATGTGTGACTGCTTTAAGTAAAAATTTGTCTTTCCTTTTTTCGACTATTTTGCTTGTTTACAAGCAGAAGTAGGAGATTAGGAGTGATGTGGGCAAAATTTGGAACATTCTTGTCTACTCTCAAGGGACTTTTTTAATTTCTCAAGGGACTGTTTTAATTTCTCAAGGGAGTTCTTTCCGCTTAGTGGGCGATGAAAGGGTCTCTTATTATTATTGCGTCAACACTTCCGATCTCGTGTTAAAGACGTGACTTGTCACATATTCCGCTGTAGGTGATGAAAGGGTCTCTCATTAGTATTGCGTCAACAATTGCGATCTCGTGTTAAAAACGTGACTTGTCACATGTATAAACGTTATATAACAGTTATTTTTATGCGTGAGTATCTCAAATGAGATATGACACAACTAATCGAGAATGTGAGTGGTTCAGTGTTTCACAGTCTAAAGCGTTGTACTAGTACAAGCGTCTCTCTCACTGAAGCCGGGCGCTAATATTTAACCTAAAATGATTAAGAACAGAAATTATCTTTTCTTTCACAAACTATTCGTCGAATACACTCCCTTTGTTCGTCTTTAAATGTTTTGTGAACAAAACTCTTGAGAGATTTTCTAAAACCTAGAAGAACTCGCTTTCTACTTCATTCCGCTCAACCTGCGCTCAACACCCGCCATGATAACAACTGTTTTTGTCTACGTGCGATATTTTTGGACCGGAAATTAGACTTGAACTCCATTAGCCGCTGTGGGTGATGAAAGGGTATCTCATTAGTATTGCGTCAACACTTGCTATCTCGTGTTAAAAACGTGACTTGTCACATGTATAAACGTTATATAACAATTAATTTTATGCGTGAGTATCTCAAATCCGATATGACACAACTAAGGATTTGTTTTCGCGACAATCGATTGCGTTAGTCACGCTTAACACGAGTGAATAATCATTTATTCGCGTTCTCAATTCAAGGGATTTCTTTTCGGTGTGGGTGAACAATGAGTCAGTCAACACTTGAAGGCAACGTATAAGTCGCGCTAATATTTAACCTAAAGGATTTGTTTTCGCGACAATCGATTGCGTTAGTCACGCTAAACACGAGTAAATAATCATTCGCGTTCTCAATTCAAGGGATTTCTTTTCGGTGTGGGTGAACAAAGCGTCAGCCAACACTTGAAGGCAATGTATAAGTCTTTCACAGACTAAAGCGACGCTAATATGTAACCAAGAACGTAAGAACGCAAGTTTGGACTGGTACAAGCGTCTAACACACTAAAGGAGCGCTAATATTTAACCTAAAACGATTAAGAATGCAAATTTGTACTTTTACAAGTCTTTCACATTCGCGACAATCGATTGCGTTAGTCTCGCTAAACACGAGTAAATAATCATTTATTCGCGTTCTTCTTACACCGAGGATGAGGCAACCTGCTTGTCCCAACTTTCAAGAAACCCTTTTCAGCGATAATATAATTTATTTATTTTAAAATTCCGCCGTAGCACGGAAAAATGAATGTTTCGCACATTTTATCGGGCAAAAGACGAGAAAAATACGCATAAGACTCACATTACGAGCTGAGCGGATGGTTTTTAAAATTTGATTTCTGCAAAGGCTGATTTTGTGTAAGGCTCAGGTCAGTCATTTAAAGGTCGTAGTTTTCGTCACTGGCACGATCGTCTGGCGTCTTTGGTGGTGTGATGTAATACTCTTCGACACCACTGGTGATAGATCACGCTCTTACCGAATCCCATCGGAAGCACCGCCAAATCATCTTTTCTTTCACAAACTATTCGTCGAATACACTCCCTTTGTTCGTCTTTAAATGTTTTGTGAACAAAACTCTTGAGAGATTTTCTAAAACCTAGAAGAACTCGCTTTCTACTTCATTCCGCTCAACCTGCGCTCAACACCCGCCATGATAACAATTGTTTTTGTCTACGTGCGATATTTTTGGACCGGAAATTAGACTTGAACTCCATTAGCCGCTGTGGGTGTTGAAAGGGTATCTCATTAGTATTGCGTCAACACTTGCTATCTCGTGTTAAAAACGTGACTTGTCACATGTATAAACGTTATATAACAAGTGTCTAGATACCCGGCAGCCGGGAAGTGTTTTCAAAATACTACATACCCGGCAGTCTGAAATTATTCTAGAATTTCCACGGAAAAACCAATCCAATCCTCCTCAAAACTATAGATCTTTGCTTAGAAATGCCAAGCGATTTCAATTATAGTTTTGGCTTTGTGTTTGAGGAAATTTTCGAGCTTGGGCATACTACAAAATCTTGATTCTTAGACACTTAGAAAAAATTCGTACTCTGACTCCGGTGTCAACTCTTATAGAATAATTTCTACAAAAACTGAAGTTGAAACCCTGCGAGAGTATTCGATATTTGCTGAGAAATGCGAAGCGATTCTAAATAATGTTTTGCTTTTGTTGTGGACGAATTCTCTTGGCTTCGGCGTACTATAAAATCCTCGACTCACGGGCACGGTTGTTCGAAAGACTAGATACCCGGCAGTCAAAAATTCATGAATAATCAATACATTCAATATCCACAAAATGATGGTGCCCCGGAAAATTCACGGTTCTGCAACGTAACGTGTATTTTACCTACCTATAGAACCCTGAAAGTACCGGTGTCACAGCCGATTTGGACCCCCCGCCGATTTGGACCCACCGGTCCAAATCCGCTAGCCGATATGGACCCCCCGGTCCAAATCCACTAGCCGATATGGACCCCCCTTCGCCGATTTGGACCCCCCTAAACAAGCGTTATTTAAGCTTTGTCTCCTTCTTACTCAGTAAATTTTTCCATTTGCAAGCATATTTTTCAACGTAACCACGAATGACAACACAAAATTTGTAATTAAGAGAATGAAAACAAATGCATATCTCGTTATAATTCTGCCATTTTTATTATAGTAAATAAAATAACTTTATATAATAGCGATGCAATTTTGCGTTCTATGCAGGCCTGTAAATTATTACCGTAAATTACTATAGTCGAGAAAACTGCTCTTTGTTTTGTCGGCAAAACTGTTTTAAAAGTCGGAAGCTATTTAGAAGAAATCTATTGTGTAAAGTAAAAACAAAAAGAAAACAATGTAATTAGAGTCCAGTAGTAATCTTATTGTCCTGTATCTTTTGATGTTTTTGTAAATTCACTCAACCGAACATTTATTCTAATAAACCAACTTGACAGTAAGGGACTTATTAGCCGAACATGTCTTTTTATAATTTCAGACGTAGAAAACAAACTAACAAAAAACGCAATTGTAAATTTGGTTCTGCACTTTAGGCTCGGGTCAACAAAAATGACACTTGATTTTCATTTGGAAAACGTTGCTTCGGGACGTTGAGAATATAGATTTTACAATGCGCGTGCATGCTGTGTTTGGTAAACACCGGGGCGTACGTTGTCTATTTCCTCTTTTCAATGTCCATGAAATATTCGTATGGACATTTAATCATCTTTTCTTTTATTCGTTTACGACTGCAGGAGTACGAAAGTAAAGTATGATCACTTCTGATGGGGGGTCCAAATTCCCGAAGGGGAGTCCAAATTCGCTAGCCAATATGGACTCCCGGGGGTCCATATCGGCTAGCAGATTTGGACCGGTGGGTCCAAATCCAGGGGGGTCAAAATCGGCTAGGACACCGGCGCTTTGAAAAAGTCCCAAAAAGGGATACCCTTATTAGTTACTAGGTCCAGTAGGACCCAGACCTAGATCAACAGAACCTCAACGCTATTAGGCACACGTTGCGAACTGATCTGAGAGTGGTCTCCTCACTGAGGGGACAAATCCACTGAATTTGAAAAAATCTACTTGAGTGACTATATATAGAGGAACGCTTTGTATTTCTATTTAACCGAGAGCTTCGTCGCTTCCAACGCTAAGCCGTTTAGCCCACAGAAGAACTTCGTCGCTTCCAACGCTGAGTTCGTTTTGGCGCGAAAACCAACACCACGTGCCACCATTGTCACGCCACTTAAGTGTCACACCGGAAGTTACATCGGTGGCGGACTTTCGTCACCGAACGCTCAAGCGTTTTGTAGCTATTTTGTACTACTTTGCCGAGGCAATTGTTGAGGCCTTAAGTTGGAAAATCGCTTGGTATTTCTACACCGACATCTCAGCAGGTTCAAATGGAAATTTTGATGGAAAAACGGGAAGCATTTTTGACTGCCAGGTATGTAGTCTTTGAAAAATCGTGCCCGTGAGTCACATAAAGTTCGTACAATTTGTGCAAAACCAAACTGAAAAAACTCGCTTGGTATTTCCGACCAAAAATTGAAATACTGAAATACTCTCGGGAGCTAGGTTTCAATGATCATTTTTGTGGATATTGAATGTATTGATTATTCATGAATTTTTGACTGCTGGGTATCTAGTCTTTTGAACGTCCGTGCCCGTGAGTCGAGGATTTTATGGTACGCCAAAGCCAAGAGAATTCGTCCACAACAAAAGCAAAACATTATTTAGAATTGCTTCGCATTTCTCAGCAAATATCGAATACTCTCGCAGGGTTTCAACTTCAGTTTTTGTAGAAATTATTCTATAAGAGTTGACACCGGAGTCAGAGTACGAATTTTTTGAGTCTAATGCTTGCGTGCGCTTTGCGCATGCGCATTAGACTCTTTGTTATATGAAAAAAGCTGTTAGCAATCCCAAGGGAATGGTTCGGGATCGATAATTGTTCGCTGTAATGTAGAAAACAATGATCAGCTGCAAGAACGGACTCCGTACGGACACGCACGATTAGTTTCAATTAAAAACAGCCAATCAGCGACACGTGTTCCCACGCATAATTAAAAGTTCTTTCTCAAGTCACGATTATTCAACACTTGAACAGGGCGAAATAATTTTCCAGTTAAGACATTTGTAAGCTTTTTGTGAAAATAAATCTTCGTTTTCAGTTCAGTTAAGCACTTGTGTTTTCGTCTTGCTTAAAAAGCAAGACGTCTTTGAGAAAAAATATTTCGACGGCGACTCGCGTTTATTTACACAATGCGACCAAATATTTATTTTGTTTTAAAAAATAGAAAACTTTACCTCGTATTTTGTATTTAAGTCATTCGAATTTTGACCAATTTTTTCTTTACAGTGCAAACAAAAACCTTCAAAAATAAAAGATGTACATGGATAAATGTAAATCAAGTTACGCGACTAAATCAAAATGCGTTTGTTTGGCCGCTTTGCAGTATTACACTGTCCCGGCCTTTGCCATACACTGAAATCGAATTTCATGCTTTTACGACTCTCAGAGATCTTAAGTTCTTCTTACAGCTAGAAAAATCATAAAATGGTTACATTGATATGGAAGTAATGATTCGTGAAATTTGTACATCATGATAAACAGTCTTCGCTCCTGTGTATGGTAGCTCGATAATAATTGCCTAGTTTCCAGCGTTCAAAAGGTCATCATTATATTGACGTGAGCATTTACACCCGTTTTTAGGAAAATCTGTCACTAAGTGCTTACAGTACAATGGAGTAACAGTCACTATTTCAAGTGCTTTTATTGCAAAATCTGTTTCAAGAGTCATCATCAAAATGGTGAAAAATCTGAAAGAAAACGATGTGAAGTTCTTCAACCCTTGTTGTAATGAACATGCTTTTTGTAAATCGTCACGCAATCTTGTCCAAATGTTTAATCGTTTCTGCTTTTACGGACAATACGGAAGAAGTAACATCAACTCCTGTTCATACTTTAAATTTTGTGAAGCATATAACATTTATGACTGTTTCGTTTTCATCCATAATCATCCACGATGCCCCTAGCTTGCTATAAGCATTTTAAATTAATCTCCCGAACACAAACCTCTAACCAATTTTAACCGGCTTACGAAAACCGCGCAATCTGTATCACTATGCCATACGGCATTAGACTCATGTCACCCTTGGTGACCTATTTTTCTAAGTGTCGAAGAATCAAGATTTTGTAGTATGCCCAAGCTCGAAAATTTCCTCAAACACAAAGCCAAAACTATAATTGAAATCGCTTGGCATTTCTAAGCAAAGTCAAGATCTATAGTTTTGAGGAGGATTGGATTGGTTTTTCCGTGGAAATTCTAGAATAATTTCAGACTGCCGGGTATGTAGTATTTTGAAAACACTTCCCGGCTGCCGGGTATCTAGACACAATGTTATTTTTATGCGTGAGTATCTCAAATCAGATATTTTCGCGACAATCGATTGCGTTAGTCACGCTTAACACGAGTGAATAATCATTTATTCGCGTTCTCAATTCAAGGGATTTCTTTTCGGTGTGGGTGAACAATGCGTCAGTCAACACTTGAAGGCAACATATAAGTCGCGCTAATGTTTAACCTAAAGGATTTGTTTTCGCGACAATCGATTGCGTTAGTCACGCTAAACACGAGTAAATAATCATTCGCGTTCTCAATTCAAGGGAGTTCTTTTCGGTGTGGGTGAACAAAGCGTCAGCCAACACTTGAAGGCAATGTAGAAGTCTTTCACAGACTAAAGCGACGCTAATATGTAACCAAGAACGTAAGAACGCAAGTTTGGACTGGTACAAGCGTCTAACACACTAAAGGAGCGCTAATATTTAACCTAAAACGATTAAGAACGCAAATTTGTACTTTTACAAGTCTTTCACATTCGCGACAATCGATTGCGTTAGTCTCGCTAAACACGAGTAAATAATCATTTATTCGCGTTCTCAATTCTAGGGATTTCTGTTCGGTGTGGGCCGGGGGTGTGGGTATATATGAAGAATGTATTGAACCGCTGAACTGTTTGTTTGCTTTAGTAGGCCGGAATAAGCGTATACGTGACACGAGTACTACAGTATATTCAATGTGTTTTCGATTGGGTTTTCTTTGGCTCCTTAATTTGCGGTTGAGTTTTGTAAACAGCGCGTTGTTGACTTCTAGGTTTCAGTTTTAATTTAGAATGTGATGTGGAAGTGTAAAGTATTCAGGTAAGCTAAGTTATTTTCAAGACTTCCACTCCTAAACAACATGAAAAGCGTCTTTCACCCTTTAGCAAAACACTACTCCATACCACAATTGACAGCCAACAGATAGACCATAGCAAAATAGTCGTAGTCTCATAGAGACCTTTGATTTTCCTAGTTAAATGTAAGAATATTAACCCCAGCACTACGTAAACTAAATCAAAGAGGTCTATGACCTACTCGTGAATGCGTTAGATTATTATTTGAATCGTTCCTTTGAACAGTATAGTATCGATGAAAAATATTCATTATAGGGATTAATAATAATAATCAACTTTATTTAAAGAGGGTGAACATATAACAGGACGCTTAGGTATAAGAAGTACTTTTTCATCATTTTTAATTGCTTATCAAACCGATGGCTCAGTGGTACAGCTCTGCGTTCTAAAGCGGGTGACCCGGGATCGACTCTCGTACCCTGTGGCTAAAATTCTTTTTTCCTCATTTTTTTTCCACGGATATAATATATACATTTCTGTCTTGTATAAAGTTTCGATACTCTTTTACTGATTATCCTTTAATAAATCGTGCCGTGCTCAAACCTTCCAGTCTTTTAATAACACGTACATAAAGTCACTGGTCATCGTTTCCGAATGTTCGCGATTATTATATGCAAAAAGGCAATATTTCATCGTGTGGGAAACGATTGTTTCTCATTTACAGGGGTGAAGTATTTTCTACACTTATTTCTTTGAAATGATACCTTTGTAAAGCTGTATTTTTATTCACAGCCGAGGGAAACGAAATTTAGAAAGCTAAATGCCCGTGAGCACACCTAATTTGCATAATGTTAACAAGGATGGATGGAAGGATGGACGGATGGCTCAACTTCCCCCACTATACTCGTTCATTATGTATTCACGAGTAAAAAAGTAATAAACTCAAGGTAAATGACTGGTAAATTCATTTCTGGGAAGGTGAACTCTTTCCAAATGTTTCCAGCTGTTTCCAAATTACAATCCTCACGCGTTAAAATTCAGTCATAATTTTACATAATTATGCAAATAATTTTCAAATCAACCAATGAAAATCACTACCCGGTTTTCGGGTAGTGACATAACTGGACAGCATTAGTGCCAGATGTGTTCAGACATCCCTTCTGGGGAGTAGGCGACCACAGAGGGAAGTCTGAAATTCAGGCTTTTTATAAAGCTGTACAGTAAAGGCTGTATGCTTACAGGTTAAACAACTTCTTATTTAAGGCTGGAAAGGGACACCAGCTTTACAAAAAATTATTATTATTCCAATATTAACGCCGTATTATGATGTATTTATTTGAGGGCGTCATTTATTAATATTTTTGCTCTAAAATGCGGCGTTTGTTCAAGGGTGATGTTTAATCAAGGGCGGTGTTTAATCAAATAAATATGGCATGGCACTTAATCATTCCTCACTAAAAACCTATCAATTCGGATTGTTGCTGATGATGCCTTGTCTTCCAGTCTCTAAAAGCCAAACAGACAGAGAAATGGGTTAACGATAAAGGTAAACAAAGGACAGCAATCAGATTTAAACTAAGAAATGATCCCACATAAGATTGTTTGAAACTTTTGTCGAAAACGTAAAGAAGAATACTGAAAAGGAAATCAATACCAAGGAAAAATAAACATGTACATTATTTATTTTCACGACCTAACTGAAAGTACCTATCATGTATTTTGATTTCTCTCTACCAGGTGAAAGAGAACACTTTTAATTTCAAGTCTTTTACGATATATACAAAATCGATTGGCAATTAATTAAAATCAAAATCTTATTATCTCCATGCATGACCTAATTGAAAATCTCTGTCAGGTATTTTGATCTCTCTCTACCCGACAAAAGAGAACACATTTCAAGTACAAAGATTTTACAAAATCGATTCACAGTTTAATAATGAAAATCAAAATGTTTTAGCTTACCGTTCTTCCTCTGGTCTTTAAAGAAATCGTCTTTTTCCATCTGCCACATTTCGCTGAATACTTTTCCGGTTCCAGGCTTGTGGATTTTTGGCCTCTTCAAATACTTTCTGAAGCCCTTCTTAGCCTTCTTTGGAAGATTCCAAGCACTCGATGAGCTTAACAAGCTCATTGTTTTGCTGCTCGTTGACCATGAATGACATCCGCTTGATCATTCTCTCCACCACTCTCCGGAAGTTCAGACAGCCTAACTTTGGAGGACGCTTGTTGCCTTTGCAGTCATTCGTTTTTGTCCATGCTGTTCCTATTTTGACGTAAAACAAGCATCCTTCTACAAACAAACCTGCACTCTCCGCACGTCTTCATCAGGCATTTCTTCCTGTTCGCTAAATTGCTGCTTCCGTGGTTTGTGCCAAAGCTTACATTTTACCGCACTTGCGCATCACCAGGACCAAAGCTATCATATTCGAAGGTTGGAAACGAATGTCCGACATTATCGCGTTGTAATCCGCTAAGCCAGGGCACATCACAGAGCCAGATTCAACTCTTAACTTATCCATCACACTTTAAACTGCTGCTTTTTCTTATAAATCAATTGTTCCTTTTTCGAGTGTTTGATAAATAAAGACTGGGAACTTATAATGTTGGGCTAAACAGTAACTGGACTGGTTGGAAACTTCCCAGCTGTTCGTTGTAGCTTTTCTCTTTTCTCGGATAAACGCTGAAAACTACACTGCTTTGGTGGCCCGTAATTGCTTCCAAATCAACCAACACAACCTCCTTGTTGTTATGTACAGTATTTTTAGTCGACTACATACAGTTGTATGAAAGTGGGGTTTGTTTGCGATGTGAAGACAGCAGACTCTGTTTCCGCGACCTTTTTTTAGCAACCTTTTTTATGTTTTTCCATTGGTAGGGTATTTTATCTCTTATTGCGCAGTTATTACCTGAGAGCATTGTCATATGCCAATAGTTCTGCCATTATAAATTCCAGAAGCACAATTAATGTAGTACTAATGTAGGCAGCATGTTTGTTAACACAACTTTATTACCGACTGATTACAGATCGAAGATCATCGAATCTTTAATACAGATACTTCAGTTTCATTTTTTACACCTTTGCCCATGTAGCTTCTAGTTACAATTTTTCTGAAGAAGTTATCCATTAGAGAAAGCTACAAGAAAACGACTGATTACACTTCAGACTCAAAGATCCTTGAATCTTTTAAAGAAGATGACAGGTAACGTTATTTGTAAACTCTGCTCTGCTAATTATACATGTACATCTTCTGCTCCCTTGTTTATATAACTTAATTATCAACTCTAAAATCGTCATTTCCATAGTACAGTATAACCAATGTCACTTGTTAAATCTAACCGACGCAAAGTTATAGCTATTTGCGTCTTGTTCCTAGTACCCAAGATTAAAAACAAAATATTAAATTTTGTTTTGATAAATAATCATAGCTTCTAGCTTTCAAAATTTTCTTGAGGGCATGCCCCCAAAACCCACTAGCAAGATCTTGCCTTGTCTATGGCAAAGGTCTGGTTACGGCCCTGTCCCTATATTTTTGGGTGAATCATGCACAACACCTGACAAAAAACAAAAGGTGGTTACATGTGTTCATGCAACTAACCAAACTAAAGTTTGCAATTACGTAGCTCATGCAAAGCGTATAAGCGTATAAGATGTGCACTGTCGTGAACCTTCGAACCTAAATCTTGACCTCTTTGTTTGCTCAGGTATTATGCATATTTCTGCTTTTGAAGGTTTGCAAAAGCAATATCATGAATTGTTCTTTAGTTTTTTTGACAAGGATTCATAAAAATTACGGAAGTGCCCTTGATCGATTAGCATGAAAGTGTTGGGTGTCCTCTAGATCTGGCAACTCGACACATGCACTTCGGTCTTCAAAACCAAGTTGACTCAGTTCGCTTTGACTGTACTCCTCCATTTTTTGTTCGCTTCGCACTCCGCAGGAAATCAAACACTTCCATTATGACATGCATGATTGATGGAAATTTTGGAAACGTTTCCGCGGGCCATTCAATTTAAAAAATCACATATCAATGCAAACGGTGGTAAGTGTCGTTGTATTCATTAAACTGTTTTTAAACTTTTCTTGGAGCGAAAAGAACACTAGCAGTGCTCTGTGCTATTCGCACCGTCTTGGAGCAGCTGCCCAGTTTTCATTTGTTTCCTCATGCCTGGCTGCAAGTCAAGACATGTATATTGCATCCTTTCATATTAAAACTAGGTTTTAACCATTCCAGGTTTTAATACATATATTAGTATTGTAATAATATTGGGACTCGACCGTGTCTCAATATTGCAATTATTGATGCATCTTTTTTTTTGATATGGTTTAATGGTCTAATGGCTTACAGGCTTGGTTCCTCATTCAGATTTTTCCGTACATGTAATCTCTTGGTTCACACTGTTTTCAACTTTTTGTAAATGTCATCATTGTTAACGGACATGATGTAGTCAAATAACCTACTGGTACGTTTTGATTTGATTACTAGAGAGAAAAGAATAACTCAATTTTCTTTGTTTTGTGAGTAGCGGATGTAGACCACATCCAAAAAAAATGAACAAATGAAAGGCAGGTCAATCAGAAATCATGCAACATTCACATGACCAACCGAGAGACCCACCAGACAAATGAACGCAGTGATAGTGGTTACATTCTGTTGGCTGCATGACTATTGGCTTTTGTTTGTAGGCGCGGTCTCATTTGAATTTCTTTCGGTACATGTGATCCTCTGGTTTGCATGGTATGCACAAATTTTAGCTACTGACTTACTGTATTCGGATATGATGCTTTGAAAATAACCTTGTTTTTACTTTTTGAAGAGAGGGAATAGCTTCCTTTTTTTATATGTGAGCAACAGGTGCAAACCACATCCGTAATGAACAACTGAAAGGCAGGTTGATCAGAAGTTATATACCAGTTACATGACCACCCGAGACACCAAAACCAGACAAGTGAACGCAGGGAGCAGTGGTTACATCCTGTTGGCTATTCTTTGTATATGTGGTCCTCTAGTTCACATGATTTACACACTTATTTTGGTCGCCCTAGTTTTTGATGCGTTATTATCAAACGAAGGAACAGCCGAATTTTATACGTGGTAATGCGAGCGTCAGATGTAAACCATGTCCAATTGAATGACCCTTAATTTTTGTTTCATTCTTTTGGTAATCAATTGTCCAAACTGCTGAGATATCTTGCTTGAAGAATGTTGCGTTCAAAGGTTCTGGTTTATTGGTTATTTGAAGCGGAGAAATTGCTTTATTATTTACGGGCAACATTTTCTATATAAAATAAAGCACTGTTAGAGACCAAGCCAGACCAATGAATGCAGGAAGTAGAGGTTTCACCCTACTGATTGTATGACTATATGTCTTTATTTAAAGCTTATAAGATTCTGTTGACATGATTAATTTAAATTATGTTGTTAAACTCGCACCCTTTATTTATACAGAAATCATGTTGTTATACTTTTGACTTTACTTTTAATTTTGTTATTTAAAACTGAGGGATTTAACAGTCACTTTAGGCAACAATCATTATTAAATTGCGCAGCCATTAATGAATAGTTTTTGGGGGGTTGTTACGGTTTTCTTTGTTTTTTATTTGCTTTTGGTTATGTGAGTAGCAGGCGTAGATCACATCCATCATTAACAACTGAATGGCAGGTCGATGAGAGATTGCGTAACAGGTACACAAATCATCTGAGAGACCAGACCATATCAATGAATGCATGGAGTAGAAGTTACATCCTGTTGGTTGTATGACTACAGGCCTTGACTTAAATGTTATGCAGCTGGTTTTTAAAAAATGGTCTGATAGATTGTAATTTTTAGATGGCTGCCTGGTTGTAAGTAAATTCTTATTTTATTCTTACCTATTTGGTAGGGCTTAGGGGGGTAGGTGGTCACAAAATTATAGATTCTTGGGGCTGATTTAATTTTTATGTCAGCCTTTGTAAACAGTCTGTTTTAATTGTACTTTGTCATTCTCATGGATTTATGTCATATCTTAGATAAGTAAATTTCTAAGAAAGATTTTCTTGGTTGACTTTGCTTTTCAGTTGATTTGGTTATTTTTCTTGTTTATACTCCGGGCACAATAATGGTGGAAATGCAAGGAAAGGCTTGATTTTTTTATTTTGTGTTTAATGATAAGTTAGCATGACCTTACATGGTTGATTTATTAGATACGATAAGTTATATGTGATGAAGATGTTTTTTTCTTGTTTTTAGTTTATGGTTTTGGAGGTGCTAAGAAGGGGTTACTGCACTGACTCCTAAGAAACAAATAAAAGGATTCCCAGGAACTGGAATACTCGGGTCAATTGAGCTATCTTGACAATAGCATTTGGGTTTTCGTCATAGCAATTAGTATTAATTTTTCCTCCATTGTTAGTTTTCCTTCTATTGATATCTTCCTTTGTTAGTTTTTCCTCACTGATATCTTCCTAGTAGAGTTTAATTCTATTGCTCGAGTTTTTTCAATGCACTTGTAATTTGTAAAAACAAAGGAATACTACTGCTGTGTATATTAAATACTTTATTATTAAAACCACACTTTCTGTTTTTTGTTTTAAAACACTGTTAACCTGTTTGACAAAATTAAAACAAATTCTTAGAAAGATTTTTCCGTCTTTTGATCTTATACTTAACAAAAATTCGAAAGAATCTTGTGCATTTCGTTGGTCAAAACTCTTAGCTCAGCTGACATTCTGGTCAGCTGTGCTGCGATGTGTTTAGCCCTAATCTGCTTCATTGCTAGCATTGCCTTTTTTTCATCGTTTCTCCTTTTCTCTTCACTTGATTTTTTGTTGCCTTCCTGTTTCTCTTTTCTTAGTTTCTTTAGCTTTTTGATAAGTTTAATTCTCTTTTTCTTTTCTTCTTTTCCTCTGCAATAAATTATTATTGTTTACAGCCATTGGTATCTGTTTTTCAGCAGATACTGTTGGTATTTTACGAAATATTTAAAACCTAGTTTTAGTGAGCTCACTATTAGTATTTTTCCATATCATTTCAAAAGAAAAAATAGTCCTTTTCTCGTCAGGAACCCAGAAGGACTACCTAGTAAATAGGTAAAGAGGGATGGGTAAGACTAATAATATTATTTGAATAAAATTAATCCAAATTACTACTATTCCGAAGAAGAGAGAATGGGAATGAGTAATTTCAATGTCTTGTTGCTATGGGAAATTACCTATTGACCTGCACGTTTCAAACCATTTGGTACCATCTGGCTGGGCTCTACGTGCAGTTAGTCTTAAGAAATGGCATGGAAAACTCATCTTTAAGTTAAGGTTTGGTGAATTAGTTACCTTGTTGCCTTCCTGGCTTTCCCTTTTCGCGACCGTCCTCTCTGCCGCCTCGATCATTTCAAGTTCTTCTTAAGTGGCCATTTCCTTTGATCGGAAGAATCATGTTTGGGATAAATTGGTTATTTAGACTCTGTATTATTTTATGTATAGCAAAAAATTTAGGGGTTAGTGTAGAAAAAGGAGAAAGCCTACTGATTCAAAATAAGTCCTTAGCTCTTCTCTCTTTTCAAAATCACAAATGACAAGTTACGTGGCGCTGCGGCTACGACATTTTAAATTTGAATTTACACTCGTGAGATGGCTTACGAAAAGTCTTTTTGAGCTCACACTTGGAAAGGATTCAAGTGGGGATTAAACGGCGTGGATCCCTCTATTATATTCTTTCATATTTGCTGTTGATTTGAGAGCCCATTTTTGCTTCTGGTTTAGAGTGAAGCGATAACTATAGCCACTTTGGCTCGCACACTTTAGCTACAATGACACAATTCTGAAGTTAAAATTAAAAACTTTTAGTTTGAGTTTGAATGTTCTTATTTGTTTGTGAAGCAAACAGTTCGGTTAGTCAGTTGTGTGCGAATTACCGGTTTGGTTTTCAACGGTTTTGTACGCGTAAAATTAGTTTGCTGTGTTCAGGCTTTCATCTACGAGTAACTTTGCCTTCAGAATGCATCGTTTTAGTCGGGTTAGACATCTTTCCGGTTCCAGACACGGATATTTTCCCCAAAAATTAGGGCGAGGGGCGACACCTGCGTCGGTGAACGAGATTATGATGATTCGGGAGAAATATTTAGTTGCAACTAGTATTGACATTGAAATCTACAACCAAGATCGAAAGTATACTATGGATTTAAAATCAGATGGTGGTAGGGTCAAGCGCGTAGATGATGAGAAAAATGAACATTTAATCGAAGAAAGGGCTGCATTGACCGAAGAAAAAAGGAAAACTTTCTCTGACATAAAGTTAACCACCGATAAACGTTATGGCTGCTATATACAATAATTTAGCTTGTGTGAGACATCGGAATTTTGTGAGTAACGCAAGGAGGAATGAAAGGTTACCGAGGGAGCTTTTTGTATGCAAACGAAATCAGATTGCTGAGAAGAAATTATGTAGAACTGTTGAAAGAATTGGAAGAGGCAAGGAGGGAATATATTTTTCCAAGTCTCATTCGTTTCGAAAGGTCTGTTTCAATTAAAAGTATACTTTGATACGTTTAATAAGTTTATAAAGGAAGGGCCAGTGCTTCATTTCAAGGGCTTCTCTCCTGTCGCACATGCATGCACAGCTTGTAAGGTTTCTCTGTCTTTGTGTGTCTGAGCTACGAGAGACACATTGTGAACTGGGCTATTTTTACCAAGTTGATAAGTGACACGCATCCTGCATACTGCTAGGATCAGCAATGTCGAAATCAAAAAAGTTTGTAGTAATAATAAAGGTGGTAAATTTTAAGCTCGACAGTGAATAATGATACTCGATTTATAATTACAATAGTTCCTTAGTCGTTCAAAATTTCTTACACTAAGTTTTCTTTTGAAAAAATTAATTCTCGTGAACAATCGGCTTCCGAAGTTTCAAGAAATTACATACCATAAAATTCCGGTTATAAGCCCCCCCCCCCCCCCCGGTTCCTGCATTCCCATCCTGTTTGAGTAGAAGAGCTTGCTGTTCTGGAGCATTGCTCCTCGTCTCCTGGCTCGCAAAGTGTAAATTTATCCGAATGCGAACCGGTAAAGCGGCGGTTCTTCCTGAGCCAGCAATGTTTCACGTCTGCAAAAGCAAGAAGGACTTCAAATACTTTGACCACACCCTTCTAGAGCATAATAACAAAATCTAGCGGATAGCTTTTTCCTTTCACCGCTTAGAGGTTGTACATTCCTCCCATGTAAAAAGCATGTTGAAGATATTACTTGGAAGTTAAACGACCTGGGACTAAATGACATGAAGATGGTAGTTTTGAAGGACATTCGGAAGTGACAAAGACCAGGAAAAAGGCATTGTGGACAACACTTGTGAGGACGAATTTGTTGCTTAAGTTATCAGTGCTGCTGATAAATGGGAGTGCTTAGAGCAATCTTTACACCCTGGAAAGGAGCCACAATTTGCCAAATACACACAGGGCTTTCACACTTGTGATTGGATAAATCAAGTTTTTGCACTCCTCTCTCCTGACAGGAATGATGTGACCCACCTTACAGTCAGTGAACTGGTCAGAAGACATTATGATGTCTGTAGGAAATGCTGGAAGTATTAGAGAGATTAAGCATGATGTTTATTTTTCCCGCAAACGGCAAAAATTCAACTTCTGCTGTTTGGCGTTGGTACGCGGAAATGAGAAGTTTTGTGTTTGTCATGAATGTGGGATTTTTTTCACTAATTTTATCAGGGATTGATTTTAGAATTCGATAAAAAGGTAAAACAATGAAAGACAAGCTTGCGTTTGCCGTGTACCGCATAACGTCATGCTTAATGTCTCTATTCATCTGGTAGAATGCTCCAGAGGCATGGGATACCATAAAAGAGCAGGAATGACCGGAACACAGATGCTTTCCAATGAGCATATTAATCTTTGGTTCTTGGAAATGCAATAAAGTGGGGTATTATTGAGCAAATACCTGTCAACTTCTTCTTAGACTACAAGCAGTCCGTCGCCGAAAAAAAAATGGCCGCGTAAAAAACGGGGACGAGGTGGGGCATGACCACGCAAAAAATTGAAACAAGGCGGGCGAGGTGAGGCGTGAAAAAATTGGGACTACCCACAAAGCCACAGCATTTGAATTATGCGTTGCTCTCACAACGCAAAAATATAATTAGGTAACGCTTAGAGCGCTAACAGCAAGATGTCAACATGTTGTCAACACTCGCATGTCAAATTGTGGAGCAATGGCAGACAAACGACAGGAATGTGTATGTCAGTTTCCAATAACAAACTTGAAACCTGAACAGTAAGAAGCTGTTGAATGTCTTTTCCTGACTGGATTTAGGAAAAGTCTTATCTATCAGGTCTTTGGTGAGCCGAAGCAGTCCAGTGTGTTAGTAATTTCACCTCTTAACAGCATCGTTGAAGAACAAGTGGTAGAGTTGAGCGAGCTCCGTTTTCCTGCAGTTCATTTGAACGAAAATGACCCTGCCTGTTTAAAAGCGATTTCTCAAGGCAAATTTCGTTTCATATTCTGTTCTGTGGAGAGGTGTTTGTCTGTTGAATTCCAAGCTCTATTAAAATCAGAATCTACATGACCAGACATTGAATTGGTGGTTGTGGACGAATCGCATACAGTCGAGACAGGGTTAGTACCTTTGTTAGACTACGAGCAGCATGAGTTTTTCGTATTTAACTTACACGATCGTGAGAGAGATTTGCTCAATCGCTCAATTGCGTTTTTATACAAACTAATCAAAATGCTTTATTCCTTCTATATAGGCATTATTATTATTATTATTATTATTATTACTATTTTTAATTTTCGTTTCTCTTCTTTGTTTCTCGCATCAGTCGATATACAAACGCCTGGTGTTGTCTTCAGCCCTCTTGTCGTTGTAAAATGAATGCTTGTATTGACATCTCGATTAAATTTTAATGACGGGTGCTGATCAGAAAAAAAACAGATGCCGTCGTTCAGAAAAGATTATGGTAATTCGGCAACACTTCGATCACTTTGTAAGGCAGGTAAGGCTTTTTCAAATCTTGATAACCATCATTATGTTCATTTTATAGTTTGTAAGAAATGTAGAATGTGGAATGGAAAACATTAAGATTTAAGCTAATTTCTATAGTTAAGAGTGAAAAATATTAGGTGTAATATTTTCATTGACATGATATGTTGTACATCTTTTACAATTAAGAGATGAATATTTTTAAATGTAATTTCTCTTATTTATTTGTTTTGATTCATATATATTCATATAGCAAATTTATGTCTTCACAGTTCACTGAAAGTTTGACAGTTGCCAGGACAGCATCAGAATGAAGAGCATGTGCTTGCAGGGTTTTGCCAAGGGGAGTCATTCTGGACTGGCCTTTTGCTGCAGCCTTCAGGTTCACATTTTTCGTACTTATGCCTACAAAATCACAATCACAATATTGGGAACATTCGACAAGTAACAGATCCGAACAATCAAGCAGAGATAGAACGACAACAGACCAGCATGTTAGAGAACCTGTCGACCACTACTACTACCTTTACACCTTTGATATTAAGAGCGCTTACCATCAAGTCTAAATCTTTGAAAGCCACTGAACTTATTTGGCAACAACATGGAAACCAACATTCTTTGTTTTTAAAGCCCCATATATAGAGAGCGGTTTTCACTTGACTGTCGTAAAACCTAAGTAAATACCCTAACCAATCACAGGCCGTATATAAAACCAAAACCAAAACCAATCCCTTCATGACTGGCCAATGAAATTAAGCTCTCTTTCGCCCTATGACGTTTGAGACAATTAACCAATCAAAAGGCGTGATCTATTGTCACTTTGAGATCGAGTTAGAACTTTCAATCGACCACCATTTGCGTTGTCGATGGTGGTGGACAAAACACTGACCCCCAGTCCATGGACTACCCCCATGGACTACCCAAATGGACTACCTAAAATGGACTACCCCTAAAAAATGGACTACCCTTAAAGTACTTTTCCGAGTGTGTACCACTTACTAAGCTGTTGTTATACACACATAATTTGCACTTAGGTCTTACCTTGTTTATTTTCAAGCCGTACGTATCCCTCTAGCCGCCATTTTGAATATATTATACTAAATGAACATCCGCTGATCACGAAAGTGTAGACTCAAATCAAGCAATCAATCTTTGGACTCATAGAGACAGACAAAACAGGCACTGCACTGCACTACAGAAGATCCAAACTTTTTTAATAGTATCAGATAGTTGCTTGAGGCGAATCTTAAACATTTGGTGGCCAGAGAAAATTTTTGAATGAATAACTTTGGCAGCGCAGCGAGGAGAACAGAACCGGTAGGCAGACAGATCCTGAGGAAAAAATAGTGCCGAGTCTGGGCATGAGTCTTCGCTTTTTGAGGTCAGCAGATGTATAGTGTAATTCATTCAAAATGGCGGCTAGAGTTGTCGAAAGTAACCGAAGTAAGTGCAAATTATGTGCGTATAACAACAGCTCAGTAAGTAGTACACACTCGGAATAGTACTTTAAGGGGTAGTCCATTTTTAAGGGGTAGTCCATTTTAGGTAGTCCATTTGGGTAGTCCATGGGGGTAGTCCATGGACTGGGGGTCAGTGTTTTGTCCACCACCGATGTCGATGCAGTTGTGTGTGGATTTTTACGAAGTTTGGAGAACTGTAATAAGTTGAGATCAGCATTGGTGATTCAATTTGTTTTGAAAGCAGAAATTCGGGAACGTAAGTTTGTGTTTTCTTCGGTTCTTTCCGTACACGCAGAACTTGTGACTGCCTTTTTCAGGGTTATACATCGCTGTACACGTCAGTGAAGGAGGACTTTATAATTCACCGAAAAATGGGGGCTTTTTTTCTGAGTGAATTACTTTCATTTGGTGATGGCATGTAGGTCTAAAACGTTTATTTGCTTTAATTAGTTTCCTATTTTATTTCGGCGAACAGGAAGCTTAAAGGTTACTTTCTGCGAAACTCTGCACTTGTGGCTTTGTCTATTGCATTTCCAGCATTTCTGCACAGTCAAAGAAATCAAATGTATTCGATTCTTTTAGTCCTGTTTCCTGTGGCAGTAATGAAAAATTAAGTTCAGAAAGCTTGGGCCGTTAAGATTAAAGCTTCGTGGAGGCGAGTCGGAGTGAGTGGCAAACGGCATGTTTTGGCGGGGAAATTTTGTGGCTAGGTTCGCTAGGTGCCGGCAAGAAGGGTCCGATGTGGGTATTTTTTTGCAGATATTTAACAAGCTTAAAATGTCTGCCCCACATTTTTGAAACTTCTGCAAAAACCATGGCGTAGCTACTCGCTTCACATACGCCCACAAGTTCTCCTGTCCGTGGAGCGAGTGTGCCTGCGAGTTGTATAACAGATTAAGGCAGATAAATCACTACCCGCCAACTATTGCAGCAAACAGAAGAAACGCCGCAACAGAAGCGACTACATGTACTGCAACAACAGAGGCTGGAGGGGCTTCGGCCGTCCCAATGGTGGCAAACGCAACAAAAACTAGTGGAGCCACATCTTTAGCGGCAGCCAGAGCCGGTAAGGTTTTGTTTTCTTTTTGCTTTAGATGATTAAAAAAGTTATCGAGGTTGTATCGATGAAAAGGAGCGTATTTTTTAAAGGCCTATTTACAACAAGAGTTCAGCTCCACGTTTTCTGTGTTTCTGGTATATATAAGTCTTAAATGAAAAAATGAAACCACTAGACCGGTACCAGTATATGAACAACTAAAAAATTTTAGCCAGACGCGGTGATTTTTTTGGGGGGAAAATAGTAAACATCATTGCCCTTGGCCTTTGTCATTTTCATTTCTGTTTGAAGAAGAGTTCAATTTGATAATTTTTTTGACAATTTGTGAATTTTTGATACTTTAATGACAAGCGTGGTTGGTCTCAACACAGACTCTACACCTCATGTGCATTTTAAAAGTGAACTTCAATCGTAGCCTACATGGAGCAAGATTTTTGTTTATTTTGCTATTATCCATTTTTTAATGAGGACTTCTCTCAAAGTACACAAGTAGTGGTAAAGACATTTAAATGCACGAGAAATTAATCAGGGCCAGTGTCCTGGAATATTTTGCATTGCATTTGTGGTTTGTTTTATGTGTTTGCCAAAAAAAACTCTTAGCTCTTGGCTTTAGCAGGAGCTGTATGGCTAATCAGTCAGTAAGGGGTGTGCAACAGATGTAGATTGCAGACTGGCACTTCGGTTAGACTAAATAATGCTCCAGTTAGCCTATTTATGGTTAGCTAGCCTATCCATGATGGTAACAAATGGTAACATGATATAAATTCTGCCTGCAGTCTTCATATGTCACACACCAGTCAGTTAGTGGCTCGTGTATCAGGGACTGTGAAGGGCAAGGGATCTGGACCTTTTAGGGTTGACGAGGGAAGATAATTAATGACTTTGTAATTTTAATTAAAGAATTTCTGCTACAATAGGTGGTTACGCGTGTTCATGGAACTAACCAATAAAAACATTTGGATTACATAACTCATGCATAGTGTATGAGAGCAAAAGAAAAGATGTGCACGGAGATGGACCTTCCAACCTAAATCTTGACCTCATTGTTTGCTACTTTGATGTTTGCCGGGCTTCCTAACCATTTCCCTCTATTAACTATGATATGTCAGAGAACCAGTTGTATGTCACTCAGTCACTAAACTAAAGGAATTTCTTTCACTATTTTGACTAACACCGACAGGGTCACAGTAAAAGGCCTAGTGTCCAGATGGACATCTGGGTTTTTGCTTCTACTTTTTATTTCTGTTGAAAATGACATTCACATTTTGACTGTTTTCAATGTTAATTTAGTATTTTTTGTAGCCTTGCCTACAGTTGCAAGCTACCACTAATTGTATAAATAGCAAACATTAATTATGTACATCTTGTTGAAAATATGTTATCTTTTTATTCCCAGTTTGAATCCAACCTTGAAGATGCGATAGATGATCCTGACCCACGGCATAGTGTAGACATAAGACAGTTTGTCACAAACTACTCGGCAGCTAGTACACCAGTCAACACTGCCGCATTGAGTACACCAGTCAATGCTGCCACAGATAGTATACCAGTCAACTCTGCCACATGTAATGTAGTAGCCAACACAGCGACTTCTAACACACCACCCACTATGGCCACAAGCAGTGTATCAGCTTTCAATAACAGTAGAGTTCTTCCACAGTTCGTGAGAGACCAGCTTGCAACATTGTTCCCAGAAACCAGTCCAGCCAATTCGGATGTGGCTGAAGCCATTGACTTGTTGCTGTCGAGTGGAAGAAGAGGTACTTATGTTAATATAGATACAAAAAGTACTTCAGGTGAGGGATGGGTTGATGTTTTTAGTCTGATAGCAAGAGCTGACTTCAATGTTTTATGCTTAAGCACTGTAATAAGTAAATAAATCAATAAATTAATACAGTTATCATATTTTATGCTTTTGTTTTATCAGCAGTTAGGCGTAATGATTCATGTGATGACTTGCCATTAGCAACCTTCAGAATGGAACCTCGACCGGCCTTAGCCGGGCAGATACAGAGGTATACTTTGTTGCCAAGCCAAAACCTGTTTGTGGACCGACAGTCAAACACCATCATCCACGATTTGTTTAAAAAGTTTGAGAGAGAAGAAATTGATGTGAGAAAGACACCTGATGTCACCTTTATAGGTGAAGAGGGGATTGTTGTTGCACGTCTTGCAACAAATTTTCCGGCGTTAATTTTCATAACATAACTTCCTTTAGATCAAACTGAAACGTCCACATCATCCAGTTGATAGAAGATAACGTTAATTGCTCGTTTTACGTTTACAAATAATGTGACCAGAGACCAATAAATTGAATTTAACCGTGTAGCGATCGAGCGAGATCCATTTTTGGTGTAAAGGCTGCGATACACTCACACATGAATAAAGACTAACAAAATAGAGCAGTTGGATAATAAACCTCTTAGATATTTTGCTGTGTAGTATCACTGCGTAATTTTACCCCTTGTGTACATTTTATCTTGCGAGCTTTATTTGCTGTTTGTAATTTCCTTACTTTTCTTTAGCCACAGACGGGAAACCTCATCCCCAGGCCTAATCCGTGCGTACGTACGTACGTACGTACGGGGCGACAACCAAAATTTCTCGACAAGTGCATGTGTACACGCGTACTGCGACGTAATGGACGAAGCAGAAGAAGAGGACCTCAAGCTGCAAGAAGCTATCTTTCGCTCTGCGTGTGAGGATCTGCCAATATCGAAGGGAAAATCCTAAGAATGCCACCGTTCTCTAAACCTTTTAAAGAGCAGTCTAATCGTTTATTATGTCTGAGGGGTCAGGGTGGGTGCTTTATAAAACAGTGTAGTGTACCTCCCCCCCCCCCAAATAAATAAATAAATACGTATAAAAATGGGACCCAAGGGATAAGAATCCTTTATTGTTGCAGGCTCCCATCTTTCCTTACCCTCGAGATGGTTGACGATAAAGACTACCAGATCATTCGGATAAGAAGAAAGCACCTCTGGGATGACACTGTGAGAGCCGCGACCAAAGAAGGCTTTTGATGCAATGTTCGACTGAAGGTCCACTTTATTGGTGAGGAAGCGGAGGATGAAGGAAGACTAGTGCGAGAATTCTTTTGCCTTGCATTGAGAGCCGTATGTAATAATTTGGGTTTACTCCAGGGAGCCAACGATTGGAAAACCTTCAGCTGCAACCTCATGCTGTCACGGCGTGGTTCGTGCTATTGTACCGGGCCTTATATCTGGGATGTCCTTACAGCAGGGAGGACTAGGTCTTCACTGCTTATCACCCACTGTTTATGAGTACTTGACTGGTGGTCCAGCCTTTGCAACACCGGTACTACAAGATGTGGCAAACTTTGACAGTAAAATAAAAATAGAAAAGGTTGAGTGTAAAATTCCTTGGAGCCTATGTCATTATGGCCCCTGGTCACTGGACTGCTTTCTAGCACATGCCCAGTTCACTTAATGTCAGTTGAAGAGTGGGCCGATACCAGTGTTAATACTTTACTGGTCTTTTTATGATATCGATACTAATACTGTGACTTACTGTGTCTTAGTCTGTCATGTGAATTCAGTGATTGGTTTGGCCAAATATAGGACCGTCTGATACCTTAAACATCAATCATTTTTCAATTTTTTCTGAGTTCAGTTGCATCAACAATGTGTAGACAACAGGTCAAAGAAACCAAGGAATTTACTTACCATATTTACCCATGTATAATGTGCGGCTGTGTATAATATGCACCCTAATTTTTGACGGTAACTTAAAAAGCCCCAAATACCGTTTTGTTTTAATCATGCAAAAGATCCCTAGCGATCAATTGTCAAATTTAAAAGCTTGTCATTGGAAACATGAGTTGGTAAAAAAAAAGAGGAAGCGCTAACAAAACTGAGGAGAAATGACACTCGTTTGATGAGGTACTTCATGAGCTGTTTGTTTTTATTTTGTTTTTATTTATACATTAGTTTGGTCAGCTGCCACCGATACTATACATCCAAATGGACAACTGCTATTGAGAATGCAAAAACCGGTTCGTTCTTGCTTTTCTCACTCTACTGGTAGAGCTGAAGGTTTTCAAGATGGTTAGTCAATGTAGTTTTATCCGATATTACGAACATAAACAATTCAAAAACCGACTCAGAAACTCCCAGAAATACAAAGATGCATACATCACTCAAGACTACGCAAAAGTAATCCAAGAAGAACGAAAAGTTCTTATCAAAGCTATGTTCGCCACGAAAGATCTTGGTCAAGATGCAAAGGTAATTAATCGTACCCTGTACATAAACAATAGAGATTACAACGCTCAAAACATTCCTAAGGATTTACTCTCTGCCCTTGAAGCTTAATATAGCTGTTGTTGCTTGAATTACCTGTAGCTTAATAGAACTCTAGCGTAATCTAAACGGACATCGTCTTGCTATGTATACATTCTTCGCATAAATAGAGCCCTTCGCGGCTGCATTTCAGCGAACAACTAACCCTACCATAGAAGTTAAGTTTTTTATGTTTTTCCTTCCTTGTTTGGCCCGGTCTATGTTTCGGTCGTATGTACTTATGTGTAACTCGTGTTCTTTTCGCCCATTTGCTTTGCAAAATCAATTACTACAATCACTTGCTTTGCTTTACATTAGTTGGGACATAAAATAACGCAAAAAGCGATTGCGATATTTCATCTTGGACCAAATGTGCAGATCATTTCTTTGTTCCTATCCTTTATTAAGGAAAAATGAATGAAATTAACGATTTAAATTTAAAATGCCTGTCTTTAAACGTAAGAGGCCTGAATAAAACTTTTAAACGCCGGTTAATATTTCGATGGCTGCACAGACATAAACAACATTTTATTTTTCTGCAAGAATGCTAGCAAGATTGCTGATTACCGGACCAAAGGAGCTATTGTAAGAAGTAGAACAAGATGGCATGAGCAAGGAGAAAAAAATACTAAATATTTCTTAAACTTGGAAAAACGACAGCATGCCAAAACATACATATCGAAGCTTAAATCTCAAGATGGCCAAGAAATAACAGACTCCAATGAAATTTTACACTGCCAAAAGCTGTTTTATAAAAACCTCTACACAGAGGTACCTCGAAAGAACCGGCACGATAAATTATTTTTTGAAGACCCAAACCTCCCAAAATTAAACGACGCTGACCTAGAGAAGCTAGAATTGCCACTCACCAAGCAAGAATGTTTTGAAACGCTTAAAATGAGTGCCAAAGGCAAATGCCCAGGAAGCGACGGATTCACTGTAGAATTCTATTTACATTTTTGGTCCGTCTTAGGAGATGAAATGGTTGAAAGTTTTAATTATGCTCTAATACACAAATGTCTAAATATAACTCAGAGACAAGGAATTATCAAAGTTGTGCCAAAAAAGCGGAAAAACAAGCTATACTTAGAAAACTGGAGACCAATATCTTTATTAAACACTGACTATAAAATAATAACAAAGGCCATAGCAAGCAGAATCGCCAACTTTCTCCCCAAACTTATCCATGACGACCAAACCGGTTACGTCAAGGGGCGATACATTGGCCAAAATATTAGGCTGATACAAGACATAATGAAAATAACATCTTTAGAAAATATACCAGGCATGGCAATATTCGTCGATTTTAAAAAAGCCTTTGATTCGGTTGATTGGCAGTTTTTATCCAAAGTTCTAGAAGCGTTTAACTTTGGGCCACAAATTCGCGACTGGATTAAAACTTTCTATACCGACATTACTAGCTGTGTTATCAACAATGGACATGCCTCCGAATTTTTCAGCTTACAAAGAGGAGTCAGACAAGGCTGTCCCTTATCTGGAATCTTGTTTGTACTTTGTGCAGAAATCTTAGCGAACGCAGTTAGGAATAATAAGAATATTAGAGGAATACAAATTTATAACAAAGAATACAAAATATCACAATATGCAGATGACACTACTGCATTTGTATCCGACGCGTTGTCAGCGCAGAACTTGTTCGAAACATTACGCGCCTTTCAAGAGATTTCAGGACTAGAAATAAATAAGTCCAAAACTGAAGGAATGTGGATAGGGTCACGGAGAAAGGACGCCTCGACACCTTTTGATATAGCTTGGCCTTCAGAGCCGATATATGCACTAGGAATCTATTTCTCTTACGACGAAGCTGAAGCTTTCAAAAAAAAAATTTGAACAAAAACTACTGTCTATGAAGAACCTTCTTAATCTTTGGCAATCAAGAAACCTCACGTTGTACGGTAAAATAACCATTCTTAAAAGCCTCGCTCTCTCGAAGCTAATCTATAATACATCGGTACTTACTTTTCCCCGAGAATTTGAATCTTCAGTTCAAGCAACCATTACTCAGTTTGTTTGGAACAACAAACCTAAAATTAAACATACCACCATGATAGGCCCGAAAGTTAAGGGTGGCTTAGATCTGCCAGATTTCGAAATAATGAACAACGCTCTGAAAGTCACTTGGGTAAGAAGGCTGCACGAAAGCAATGAAAATGCAAGCTGGTGCCATATACCTCTCACACTATTAAAACAGGTAGGAGGTATTTTCCTACTAGAATGCAACTATGATTTAAAGTACCTCAAACTAGATATACCTATACAATTTTATAAGGATGCCTTAAGCATTTGGCAAATCATAAATAATCATACTCCAGCAAACAAAGAACAGATTCTCAATGAAATTCTGTGGAACAATCGGTTTATTAAGATCGAAGGCTTCTCTGTTTATTACCATAGTGGCATGCTGCAGGAATAACCAAAATCAAAGACATTTTCTACGAAAACAACTTCCTGACATTTGATAAATTTTGCCGCAAGTTCGCCATCAAAACAAATTTTCTTACTTATTATGGCTTATGCAACTCTATCCCCCAAAACTGGATCCGCTTGTTAAAAGAACTTGACACCGACGCACCCACTTGTTTAGAAAATGCAGAGAAAATTCCTTTAGACAAGCTTTCATGTAAATCAGCTTCGAAACTTCTAATCGGGCTGAAATTCATACCTCCCACAGCAGAACAAAGAATGTGGCAAGCAAACTTTGATAAGAAAACTATTAAAACTATCTACAGCATTCCTTTTAAAGTGACCAAGGATATTAGGCTCGCTATATTCCAATTCAAAATTATACATTATATCTTGCCAACTAATGCAACCCTTTTCAGAGATAAGATCATTCAACATGATAAATGTCATGTCTGCGAGCAAAAACAAACCTTACAACATCTTTTTGTTTCTTGCCCGGACGTGCAATCTTTCTGGCAAACCTTTTCCCACTGGTGGAATGTTAAAAACGACGATTTTATTGACTTGAACGAAAAAAACCATAATATACGGCTTCACAAACAACTTTGGCCAACAACTTGGTTTAAACCTCTGCCTGATAATCGCCAAGTATTACATCTACTCTGCTTCAAGAGAACAAGAACAGTACTATTTCGAAGCCTTCCTTGCTTTCCTCAAAAGTAAACTATCTATTGAAAAGAGTACGTGCAAATCACAAATCATTCTTTAAATAAAACGTAAGCTAACCATTTCCTACAAATGTAACTAAGTAAAAAACAAACTTGTATTACAATTTGTCCGGCAAACCATGTTATCAAAAAAAAAAAAAAAATCTTACCAGATAGAAGCCCTTATTTGACTTTTGCATTCTTGTATTGAATTTTCTTTTTTTTTTCCTTTTCTTTATTTTAGTCTGTAACTTACAAGTCAATGTAATCTAAGCTGTCCTTTTGTTTATTCATGGTTGTAAATAGTAACTAAATGTAAATTATTTTTTGAACTGTTCAATAAAAGTTTCTGTTCTTAAAAAAAAAAAAAAAAAAAAAAAGAATGCTATAGCACAAATTTATGCACATCGAAGTGGCAAAATGAATGGGGCGGCAATGTGTTTTTTAGTCACAGCACAAATCACAGCAAAGGCGTGATGATACTGATAAACCCTTCACTGGAATGTAAAATTGAAAAATGTATTACGGATAAAAACGGCAGGTTCATTATACTAAAACTATCATTTGATGAACAATCTATTGTTCTCATAAACATTTACGCTCCTAATGATGTTCAACAACAACTAAAGATCTTTTCAACACTAAATCAACTGTTACAAGAATTCGCTGAAGAAAAAATACTAATTGCAGGTGATTTCAATTGCGCGCTCTCTCCAAAAGACACAATGGGCGGCAAACCGGACACACAAAAAGCTTCTGTCATAAAACAAATCAAAACGCTCTGCGCAACGCACAATTTACGTGACATTTGGCGAAATCTAAATCCTGAACTATCCCGCTTTACATGGTGAAACAAATCTCTAAAAATACAATGTCGATTGGACTATTACCTAATTTCAGAAGAACTCTGCAACCTAACAAAAACATGTGACATCTTGCTTGCACCTGAAAGTGATCATTCAGCCATATCCATCCACATTCAATCAGATATCTCAGCCCAAAAGAAAGGTCCCAGTTTTTGGAAGTTCAATACTGCGCTTCTTGAAGATGAATCTTATACTGCTGCCTTACGAGAAAAAAAACCCACATTTAAAGCAAAATACGCTGATTTAACGGATTCTGGCCTGAAGTGGGATCTGATTAAAATGAAAATAAGGGGCTTTACGGTGAAATACTCTAAGCGAAAAGCAAAAAAAAACAAAGACAATGAAAAGGCTTTACAAGAAAAAATTAATACCTAACCTGACTCTTACCAACCCACAGCAAAGTCAAGTTTGATATGGCTCATGCAGCAATCAGTAGTTGGAAAGCCCATATGCTTTACACTGTCAACCAAAAGCAAGCCAAGGAAGATGTGCTTAGTGCACTCAACGATGAAAGTGTTCTCATAACGATGGACTGGGTGATGAAATATCTACCCCAGCGATATAGTAGGAAAGGAGCGGGAGCTAAAACACAAAGATAAGCCATCGCTGCGGGGAGGAGGGTGGGGCGACGATCTGATGTCTGGCTTCCATTTAAACGAAGAGAGGGAAAACATGATAAAACAGGCCTATTTATACAGAACTAGCCAAAATTATGCACAGTAGACTCCCTAGAGAATATACAGAAGCAGGGAAGTAAACAAGTGCCGTCAAGGACCTTTCAGACGTAATGGAGCTAGAGCTATGGGAGAATCTTATTGACAAAGTGAAGACAGGCAACACCTACTTGATCCACAATCTCTCTGTTAGAGTTCGACGTGGAAAAAAAGTGTTAGGGACGGACCATTATTTTCTTAGAGAGGGGATGAAAAATTTCCTGTGCAATTTTTTTTTTTTAGTTTATGCACCTCTGCAAACATTTTTTTCGAAATTCCTACTATTTTTTGTTATACATATCGTGTTTGCAAACAATTTATTTTGTCTTTCCAGGCCCTGCAAACAATTTTTTTCAATATTTTTCATCCCCCCCCTCCAAAAAAATAATGGTCCATCCCTTAGGAACAACAAAAAGCACTATTATCCATGGAACAAACGATCAACAACTCCTTCATCTATCAAACGACGGCACCGCAAATGTAACATCATCAAAAACTATAACAGTTGAAAAGTTCAACAGTGTAGACCGACTGGAAAAATTCAAAAAGTGTGCTAAATGCCACAAGAAAATATTTCAGATTGCCTCTACTGTCACCACACAGTGCGACCATTGCAAGAGAACCATCAGAACAGCAGACTGCCCTGACGGTATATGGGCTTAAGTCAGCATAACAGCAGCTGAAGATGAAACAATAACTCGTGTCATGTTTGAAGAAATTATCACTACGCATTTCACCAACAAAGGAGAAATAGCAGATATTGATATACAGAGCCTCAGTCAGACTCTACTCTCACTCGAGAACATTGACGTCACATTTGAAGAAAATAACATTATCACTGATTTAAACTTTGCCTCTGCTGAAATGGACAGTCAGTAGTTCGCTTAACTTTGAGACATTGCACTCTGATAATAATCAAATATTGATGTTCACAACTTCATTATCGCCGACTTCAGTATTATTATGTTTTTGTTAGTATTTTATCACTGATTTAAACTTTGTCTCCGCTGAAATGTACAGTCAGTGATTCGTTTAACTTGGACTCTGAAAATTATCAATATTATTGATGTTTGCAACTTCATTATCGATTACTTCACTATGGAAAAGGTTAAGAATCCGATCCAAACTACGCGTCGGTCGACCGACGCGTTGACCGACTGTCGGTCGACTGCCGGCCGACAGTGGTGCGTCGGCGGTGCGTTGGCGGTGTGTCGGCGACTTTTTCTCTTGAAATAAAAGCTTACAATGATTAAGTTTGATGTTGTCTTTCTCATTATTTAAAATTTCGAAGTTATTCGATTAGTTTTAGCTGCAATAAGTCTGGAAATGATCGCGTTTTTTTCGTCGAAGCCATTTTGTTTATTTTCCGACACCGACCTAGTCCCCACGCTACTTTAACATGCAGCCTGACTGGGCACTAGACAGGTAAGTCGACTTAATACTCCGGTATTATTTAGTTTCGGGATTGATAAGAATTGTATTAACTCTTTATTGGTCATTTTCTTTTGTATTTGTGGTGGCTCCTAAAGGAGCCGTTGGTTTTGAATAAATATTCTTTTATTCTAGCGGAAACTGCTCAGCGATGTCTTCCAGCATTTGTTCAAATGCTCTGTCTCCTGCGAAGTTTCTGAACCACACGAACTCATCTAAGTAACTTGGTAAGTGTTCGTAAAGGGTACCAGACATGGACTTCAACTTCTTTTTCACCAAAGCCCACAAGCCTTCGATAGTGTTGGTGTGTGCACCACTGTCTGGATCAACGAAGTTCTCTGAGTGATTCACCGACAGGTGAATGTATCCGAGCTGGTTCAGTGGGATGTATGGAGAAAATTGATCAGAGTAGATGACAGTTCCGGGAAGAATGTGCGTTGTAATTAGACGGTGAACAAGTGTTGCTCTTGTACGATCTGGAACACGGAACAGTAGCGCCTTTTTAGATCCACGCTCCACGGCTCCAAACACCCACGGACCTTCCGATACTCTCCCTCTCCGGTACTTTCTCTTGGCGCCAAACTTTGACTTGTCTATCTCCACGGTCTTTCCCACGCCTCCGATCTTAATTCCAGCATTCAGAATCTTGCTGGAACAGATTGTTCTTAGCTCACTCAGCGCACGGATCACGATAGGCTTTGAAAGCCCAGTCAGCCTCGAGATTTGACTTCCAGACAACTTCGTAGACCACAGGAACATCAGATGAAGCCACGTACTCAAGGGGATGTTGGAACCTTCGAAGTATGAGCCTGACCATATAGACAGCCAGGTTCGACAACGGCTATTTACACACCGCCACATGTAGCCATCATTTACGCGCGTGGTCTCAGTTAATTCCATATCAGAATTACATCGAGAACACTGACGTTAACTCGCTAATAGCCGATTATTCACTAAAAAATTAAAAACACTCTGGAAACTTCCTAATAAAACAAGAAGATCCCGAAACTCCATTTTTAACTTTTACAGACAAATGTTGAAAACCGACGCGTCGGTAATGTGTTGGCCGACGCGTCGGTAGTGTGTCGGTGGTGTGTTGGCCGACACGTTGGCCGACGCGTTGACCGACGCGTTGTTTGGATCGGATTCTTAACCTTTTCCCTTCATTATTGTTACTGTTTTTGTTCATATTTTATCAAGTAATTTAAACTTTGCCTCTGCAGAAATGCACAGTCAGTGCTCGGATTAACTTTGTTGTTTTTGACATTAAATCATATTGCAAATAATATTTTATATGTCATCAGACTCATGATTAGATAATCAATGTTTTATTACAACTTAATTATCCTTGCCAATTTCATTAATGTTATGTTCTTGAACTACAATAATAATTTATATACAGTTGATATTTTTTTTTAAATAATTCAAGTCTATAAAGCAGATGGCATTTACTGCTAAAGCCATTCAACCCTACTAATAGTAAATAATAATTCATTTGTTAACATTGTGTTTAGTTATATCTTATGATTGTTATTAATAGAATATGATTCTTTGAACATTCAATTATATTTTTGGAGAAGGGTGAAGAGGATGTGAAAACCACAAAAAGCTGCATAAAATAAAATCAAAGCAAGAATAACACAGGCTAAAGTCAAATAAGGGCCTCTTCATATGAGCCCGGTAACCAGGCTGGCCCGGTTACTGGGATGAATATTGTTGTGTGTTCATTAGCCAGCATAGCTGGCGGAATTCGCGACCGAGTCCGAGTGCTTGAGTGAAGCCTTCATGGGAGAGTGGGCGAAGCCCATAAATAAAGCACTCGCACTCGGTCGCGAATCCCGCCAGCTACGCAGGCCATGTGATCATATGGGAAATTTTAGCCCGGTTACCGAGATGGAAAAGCGTCGAAAATGGCGCAAAACAGCTCAAAGGCCCTGGGAACGAGTTTTGGCGCAAAATTCAAGAAGGTAAACAAAGATGGCGGCACGTCGAACAGTTATATCGTTCTCGCCAATCGAAGCGTTGTCTACACTCGTAGCTTTGCTGCTACAACTTATATAGGCAAATTAGTGCAATCCGGGCCTGCTTGTTGCAAAGGAAAAGCTATTTTTATCGAAATGTTGAACACGAGATTGTGTGAGCTGCATTCCGTTTAGTCAGCGTCCTTATGAGGCATGCGGAGTTGAAACATTTTCGTCCCGGTAACCGGGCTGGAGTGTTCATATGGAGAAAATTTTCATCCCAGTTGCTGAGATCTCGGTAACCGGGCTGGCCCGCCTTCTCATATGAACACATCGCAATTTTTACAAAGGAAATAGGAGTGAGGCGAGATCTCAGAAACCGGGCCAGCCCGGTCAACCGAGCTCATATGAAGAGCAATCAAATATGAAAAAAACTTGTGCAAGTACATATCTACAATGCTATTTATAAAAAAATCTGGTTCCGGTAAGTTCAATCACGTTTGAAAAAAACTCATGAAAGTACATACCTACAACAGAGGCGGCGGAGCGTTTTGGAACGACGGAGGCTAAGACTGTCCCAAAAATACTCGCCATGTTTTCTTATTTGGGGCACCTTTTTTCCGTTCGAGCAACTTTTTTTTTTCTAGACCGAAGATTTCCGAAGATTCTTCGATTGTTCTTCAAAGGCCATACATGTACCAACGTTTCCGATCATTTTTCGAACTTTTCCTAAGATAAACGAAGTTTCCCGAAGACCTCAAAGGAAGTTTAGAAGATGTTTGAACTCACTCGCGAGATGGAATATCTTGACAAACCAATGTTACACTGCGCTCGCGACATTTTTGGCACCAAAACGTAGGGGGACTCGGCCCCCCCCACATTTTTGTTTGGGGGGGGCAACTGCCCCCTGCTCCGACGCCCATGTACAATGCTATTTATATTATATTTCCGGTTTATATTAGGGTAGCAACCGCCCATCCATCAAAAAACGTGACCTCCAGTTTACTGCGCGCAGAATTTATGCTAGTCCGGAGGCAATTTCCTGCAAACGTTTTTACATTTTGCAATCTCTAAAATTATATTTCCCTCGATTTTCAGTCATTTGGAAAATTTTACCATCCGCACCTGGAGAAGGACTCAAAATACTGTAAAGCACAAAAGACACAAAACGACAGCCGTCCCCGGCCCTTCTCCTACTTCTAGCCTGCAGAGCAGTCGTACAGGTGAAGCGTAGCAGTCGAATTTTTCTGCCCTGGTCAATTCCTTTCCAAGAGAATGGAAGGCGCGCGCTTTTTGCCGCTATTTTCGCCTTCATCATTCTACATCTACATGCGTTAAGTCGGTAAAATTCCAAGGAATATCACAGCTTCTTTTGCCTTTTTCCCCGCTATTTTCGCCTGATTTTCAGACCTTTTTAAAATTTTACCGATTTCCGTAAAACGGCGTAAGCACCTCTCAATGCGCACCTGGAATACTGTCACGCAAAAACTTCTAGCCTGCACTGAGCAGTCTAAAGATGATGAGCAGCACTCGATTCCAGCCGCCACATCTATCTTTCCGCCATGCTCGATTCCTTTCTGAAAAGATGGAAGGTGCACCCTTTTTCCCGCTCTTTCCGACTTCGTACTTTCCCACGCCTACCAAGCTCTCGCAAAAGAATCCACTGTTACACAGGCTACCCTACTGAGCCAACTTCTATCACTGACTCTCACTGAAAGGCTAGATTTTCTCTTAGCTCTACATTGCTCAACTGCTAATTCCAATTCAACCCGTCATCTCCCAAAAACAAATACTCAACTGACATTTCAATGCAGGCATGGATGACGATTCAAAACAGTAAACACAAGGAACCAACGTGATCATGTCTCCCTTCAAACACCTTCTATACTAACATGCATCTCACAAAAAGACAGAATCATTTCATAGCTCTACACCAATAAATTTAGTATTCTCATTCACTAGTGGGCTAACAAAGCGCCTTTGATTCCTCTAGTCACCCACCAGGTGTCAAAAAAGGATTTGTGAAGGGCGAAGCCCTCAGACTTTTACGCACTAACTCTTCAAGAGAAACATTTGAAGAGAACATTAATAAATTCTAATCACGTCTCCATGCTAGAGAGGTTACACAAATAATCTGATTGAAACATTCCTATCAGATATTACATTCAGAGAAAGGGAATCAGCGCTACAGCAAAAAAAAAAAACGAAAAGAAATCTTGCCCTTTGTAACATAATATCACCCATCAGTGCAAAATCTGAAACATGTTTTAATGCAAAAATGGCACATGATACAAAACAAGCCTTCTCTACGGCAAATTTTCAAAGAGCCACCACTTATATCCTTTAAAAGAGGTAAATCCCTAAAAGACATGCTTGTAAAAGCAAAATTGTAACAAAGTCTAGGATCAAAACATGGCACAAAAGTCTCCATTGTTAGGAGTTGTGTAGGCCTGTCACGCCTTGCTACTCCCTACTGTGATACTTTCCAGACAGAGCCCCGTCCTGACACGCGAGACCTAAAAATAACACATCGTACTGTAATTATGGTTTATAATGAACTTTTTGGCACTTACAATACACTTTTTTTTGCAATATTGACATCGTACTGTACGCTATGTACTGTACAAAGTTGAAGAATATATCTAGAAATACACGCGTTTTACTGAACGCATTACCACAAAATTGATATATAACATTCAACCCATAGTGTATTTCAAAATACTATTACACGGCTTCTATAAAAAATGTTACACCGAGATAATTTCCACATAAAGACCTCTACAAAAACACAATTTATAGCTTGAGGGCTAAACGGATCGAAAATATGGCACACTGATTGACTGGCAAGGACCATTTAGAATACACCATTTTCGATCCTTACTTCAAATATAAACCCTAACTGTTGAAACATTTGTTGGAGGAATAGAATTGAGCTAAACACTCTACTGTTCCCCTATCAAATAGTTGAAAATAGCAACTGACGAGGATCGTTGAAGATCTGAAACCGCAGTCTTGCTTGAAACCACACTGTAATTGCTTGCTGAAACACTATGAACTCTAAAGACGACAACAATGACCTTCTTACACCAACAAGTCCTTTAAACACACCACTAGACGATTTACAGCCGCCGGGATGCTCAAAACATGGTGACTATATTGATCTCTCCGAAGAAGAAGATAGAATCCCGAGCTACCAGCCTCCCGTAAATCCGTCAAGAGATCCAGATAGAACAGCAAAGCAACCTAAGGACGGAGAGAATAGGAAAAGGAAAGCAGACGAGAACCTTTACACACTGGAAGCTAAAATCCAGCGAACTGAAGAGTCCATTAAGAAGCTCAAAGTCCATCTTGAGAACAAGACTTGTCCTAAGTTGCTAAGATATAGTGCGTGGGCTAACATCCCGCTGGAGGAACAGTTCAAAAAAGACGTTCAAGCGGTTAATCAGAAAGCTGAGCAAGGTTTCATTTCAGCCTTGACTAGATTTAACTACCGCCGCCCTGAAAAACTAAAAACTAAGCTCTGTAAAGGAAAAGGAAAGACTCTCCGTAAAGGCACTCCCGAGAGAGGCAATAAACACAAATCCAAAGAAAAACTGCTATCGGCGGATATCAGTGTAAAAAGCCTAGCATCCATACTAGGAATTAATCCAGAAAATGTGCCGACACTGTTGTCAACTTTAAAGGAAGCAGTCAACAATAAGGATGTTAAAAAGAATAAATGTCCGTTTACTGAGTGTTCTAGCACTGCAAACACAATTACAGACAACCAAAACAAAAGGAAGGGTAAAACAATGATTACAAAAATACAAATAAAAACCAAAAAGCGCCATGAGCGCAGAAAACTACCAGCCTCTTCTCTTACAAACAATAAAGAGAGGTTTATAAAAAACCTATCACAAATGAATTTGACGGACTCTAAAATTAAATTACTGACCAAGGGATTGAAATTTATACCAACGGCCACAGTCGCAAAAAATAAAATATGGCGCCAACTTTTGCGGGATTACAACGATTTTGCACATCATTCCTACCGGGCCTCAAGGGAACACCGTGCAGTATATATCACAGTTTATAGGTCAAGGAAGGGTTTATGTTCGACCCATTCAATGTGACATCGATCTTAACACAGTTCAAGAACACACAGATCCCTCACTTTTGGAAGAAATATGCAATTCATGTTTACAGTTCGTTGCAATGGATAAGTAACAGCTTTGTTGTTTGTGCTGCATGATAAAAAAAAACTGCGATTCGACTGAAGCCATCCACACAGCCATGGACAACAAAACGCCACTCCACAAGTTTGTGATTTCCACCAAAGTGCCAGAGACCAAGTGGCCTGCTCACATTATACACGTGCCGTTTTATTACTTTGCAGCATCTTGCAGCAACTGCAAGAGGGTCCACCCTAGAAAGTGACTCCCTTATCCGACGTCTAGGCAGAAATATACCCCTTGCACCAAAGTACCCAGCCAACATTTTTGACCCACAGCTTGGGTTCCCTCTTTATATATCCCTCACTATGTCATCCAACTGACTATCCTGCATTTCGGTGTATAAAGCACGTACTGAGAGGCCATGTTCTTGCATTCGTCGTTCTATGATCCTTGAACTGACGTGCAAAAGGTCTGCAATAGATGAGACACTAAATCTAGCTCTTAGAAGCATCTTAAGTTGTTCCTTCCTGATGTCATAAGCTGGCCTACCAGGAGTACCACTACGAACAACACTTGCTCTTTCCTCATTCTGCTGTAAAAGTGATTGTGTGCTACTCAACAAATTAAACAACTCTACAGGTATTCTTGTCACTGAATCAAGGAGATTCGCATGCTTTTGAATTTCTTCAAGCTCCTCCACTAAGTCACTGTCATGAGACACACCAACACAAGCAACAATCTCTTGTAATCGGGAGGTAACTTCCTGCCTTAAGTCGGAAATAGTGTTAGTTGCCATCGTTTTATACTTCGAGGATACATTGCTTCTTCATACTCAGCTACATTTTCCTTTTTCTGGGCCTACAAAGTCAAGATGTCTATCCCTTGATCATTCGCAATGTCTGCCATGCTGTTCTCATGTGTAAAACCACTGACTACTTGGAGATAGTAAGGTACGAAAATAATACAAAACAGTGCCTAATAATAAAGATGAAATAATAGAAAATACACAAAGGAAAGGGAAAAAAAATAATAATAAAACATTGTGCCTAATTATAATAAACTGGTGCCTAATAATAATAAAACAATAATTTTGGCGGTAATGGCACCCCATAAACATCTCTGTTTTTCAAGAACTATTACGCACTTTTTGAAAACATTATTTACACGACTTGAAAGCCAAAGTGTTACATGGCAACACTTAATCTTTAAAATGTACTATATTGTAATGATGCTAATAATAATGTTCAGCCGGCAAGAATTATACTAGTAACAAACATGAACTCCAAGAAAAACAGAAGGTCAAAAAGGAATGGTCGAAATGTGACACAGAAACCATGTTAGCGAAAGTGAAGATAAAGAAGAAACCATAGTTGCTGTTGTACAGTGGAGAACATCTTATGGACCAGAATGTTCAGCAAATGTTCAGCAGAATGTTCAGCAAAGCTTAGAGTCACAAACAGCCAGAAGAGCAGCCATCGTAATAATGATCAAAATTCATTTTCACCTTCTTTGTCCTCCACTCTGGCCAGAAATGTATCAAAAATTATTGGTGAGACAGAAGATGTAAAGATAGGTTAAGCAAAACGCTCTCTTCCTTTTCTTAGTTAATTACGGCAGTTTAAACTCGTACAAGCTTTTACAATCGTGGTTAACCGGTTAACCAAGAAACATCGCGGCTCATGGCCCATTCAAATGGGCTTTCACCAACAGATGACTTCCATTTTGAACTTCCCTCAGGTGCATCGCATTGTCTTGCGCAGGGAGACTTAGCGAGGTTGCAACCTGTGACAAGGAAAGGAGGGAGAGGAGCAATGCCTGCCGATTGGGACAACGTTATCCTAAATATGTTACAGCCTATCCACTCTGTGTGTTCAGTTGCGATCAAATCGCGTTAAAAAGATCAACTCCAGGAAAAAAGAAACTATGTTCTTTCATGGTACACTGAGATGTACATTCCCGGGATGTTACGTTTCTACTGTTGTTGAAATTATGAGCGAATAGAGCGACCAAGTTGAAATCAGTTACTCTGGAGAATTGAGGCATAAGGGACGTGTCCACCACAGTCGAAGAATTAAGGGAATTGAAAGTGAACAAATTAAAAGCGCCTTAGATGGAATGGATCCAAGCAGGGTGCACCACCGCTTGTTACTGAACCTTCCAGCGAAGCTATATACCGAAACCACGGTGATGGCATAAACGATAGAACCCTACCTAAAGAATATGTTGACTAGGTTTGAGACCACTCTGCTTATTTGCTCCCTGCCTTATTAAGGTTTTGGGTAGATGGTCGTCAGACTGTTTTGAGAGATACATAATCAGTTTTGGCACAAGTTTCCCAAACATGTTTTTTCTTTTTTTGTTGGGGGGGGGGGGGGCTTAACTCCTTTTTGGCTCGTCAATGGGGGAATGCTTTGCTTTTTGTGGGGATGAAATGCTACTCTTGTCACACTTTTGCCTGCACAGCGATTCAAAACTTTTTGAGGCCAAGCTCCCTTTATTCTGTACTGCTTGGATTTAGGTTAGTGGTCACCCAGTGCACGGCCTTAGGCAACTGGGCACCCTCAGCGCACAGCTCTGCAGAGTTTCGCTAGCCTGAAAGGCCATGGAAGCCTCAGCCTGTAGTAGAAACAGGAGAAAAACGTGCATAGTAATTATGGAACCCAAACATTTTGTACGACTATCGTGTTGAAATCATTTTTTAACTGGCATTCAAAAAGTGTTAAGTTCGGCGGCAAGGGAAAGATGTGCCATTATTTACGTAAACAGTGCATTACTGTTGACTTTGATTATTAAAGACCACAGGTTTGGTACAGATGTATTTTGTATTGATTCACTTCATAGTGTAAACTAAAACTGTTCGTTTGGCACAGATGCGCCTTTGGAAGCACAAGGAAATGATGATTAGTTCCAGTGCGAGCTGATGGAGGACAAGTTCCAGCCTAAAAAGCGAAGAAAAGACGAATAAAAACTTCATTCCTAACTTTGCTTCATTAAACCAAATGGATTTTAAGGAGCCGCCCCCCCCCCCCAAAAAAAAGGTAATGACCAATAATAAATACAAACGCTTGTTAATTTTCGTTTGTTGATGACCGCTCGGCTTATAGATGAATGTTTTATTTCAATTGAACTCTTTCCTAGTGCTACCTAATTTTTTTCGGAAATACTCGGCAATAAATCGAACCCCTAATTTTGTTGAGTTTTAACCAGTTCTCAGTAAGATTTGGTGAAAATAAATTGTCTTTGTGTACTTCATATATGCACAAAATTCCGTGTGCTTGGGTCTACGCCTGGAAGAGATAAAGTTGCATTTTAGCCAATCCCCTACCCCCTTTACAAGATTAATTGATTAATTCAATTTGATATTAATTTATTCAATTAAAATGTTTACAGAAATCGATGGCAGGAGGGAAGCAGCGAAATCGGCCCGCTCACCAAAACTCAGATTTTTCCTAGTTAAAAAGGAATAAGAAACAGAGAAGAAGATGGAGAAGGAGGAGTAAAATAAGAAAAGAAAAAAGAAAGACAAACGCTCAAACGCACAAAGAAAAACGGTTGAAAAATAATAAAATGCAACAGACACAAGTTCAAAAAAAAGTTGCTGCTTATTTTAGAGTCTTTTTGAAATAAAAAAGAAAGGCATATTCTTTTTTAAAAACTTCTTCAATTTTTGAGATATTGATGTATTTGAATTATGCGAACGAGTAAAGTGATAAAATCATTAATCATTCCGACAAAAAGATAAAACAATGAATCAAAATTTTCTCAAGAATTATTAGAAATATTATTCCAACTTGCACCTGAAATAGGGCCAACATGTGTGTTACAACTGGGATCCTTTGACACAATTTGAAGGTTTGCAAATAGAGACATTTGGTTAAAAGCAGAAAGGGCCTGCATCATCATGTGTCTTATGTGATGTACATTTCTGGTGCCAGGTTTGAAGAGCACTGCTTAAATATTTCTAGAGAAACTTTTGGTGGGATAGTATATTCATTGACGGGGATAACTTTTTGCCATTTATATAAAGCTGATTACTACGGAGCCCCATAAGGGACACACATCACTATTATTTCACTGCCACTTTTAGTGCCACTTTTAGTGCCACTTTTACTGCCACTTTTGCATAGTGCTTTGTATCACCTCTACCCTTATCGCGGGCTCAAGCCGTGTTTCTGTCATGGAGGAAACGTGTGACGACGTTGTGAAGGTAAGCTCGTTAATATTTATAATCTCCCGGCGTATCTTAAGTATTGGAATGCCTTGGTTCAAGAGGGAACTTCGAGAATCGTTTGAGCCGAACAGTTGTTGTGCATTTGCCGAATCAAACAGCTATTTATGGTCATTTATCCGCTACATCCACATCTCACTTAGCCATTTATCTGTGAAGTGCATGCTTCTAAAATAAAAATTAGGTTAAATTGTTCCCTTAAGAGCTTAATTCGAAATGAAATGAATAAATTATGTAGCTTTCAATATAAGCTTAATGATGGTAGAATATATTTTCATTAAGCTCGCTTCCAATTGTGAAACACAATGCATTCATCTAGAAGAATAAAACGCCGTGTTAGTTTAGCTAACGGGGATGGGAATGGCGGGGATGGGAATGGCTTTTCACGGTCACATTCTGTTTTATCTGTACAAAAAAAAATTAAAATAAAAACGCAATCACTCAATAAAGTATTTTAAAAGACCACAAAGTCACAACATGAAACGTATGCGCGAACGTGACTTGCCTTCGAGCGGTGTCGTGTTACAAAGAGGCGATTTACATGAGTTTGTGTATATAAGAACTAAACAAAAGGTTTAAATTTAATGTTTTTTGTATGAAATCGGACGTTGTCGACGGGAGCTTTTGAAGTGAATATTTATATTATTTATGAAAGGGATGTGATGGATTAATTATGGTGGAGGGGGAAGGGTGTCAGGTGAATTTTTTTATATGACAGGAGTGGGTCATGATTGAAATAAATATTTACCAGGAGGGGGAGGGGCTTATTTATTTTTTTTTTTAAAAGACGAGCCCACTGACTAAATTAATGTAAGTGATAAATGAGTGTGAAATGGCTAGTATTTATTCTGGTTTATACAACAAAGACACACTCTACATCTAGTTTTTTCTAAAAAATTGTATTATCGATATTAGCAATACAAAATAAAGGAAGTGCTTCTGTGTGTTATTTATGTTTTGGGTTCTTATTTTTTTCCAAACTTTTGGCTCATAGAACCAAAACCTTTCTTTATTTTAATAATATGAAACCTACACACAAAGAAAATTGGAATCAGTTATCCAAACCCTTATAATTAGTAGCTGGAACACAGTGAAGGTGCCTAGCTTGTAATAAGCATTTACACACATATATTATACACACCGTGAGGAGTAAAAAATTCAACCTCATGATTCAAACATTATTCAAGTCAGTGATGGTATGCAAGGAGTATGTGTATATAAGACTGACGAGGTGAACAGGAAACGGGGGGGGGGGGGGAAGGGTTCATAGCCGTAATGAAAATGTTTTCAGGGGTTGGTCAAAGATTAAGTTAGGAACGTGTGGAACCACAGGAAAAAGGAAATATATTTATTAGTGATCGATCGAATGCTGTTAGAATCTTACATTTAATAAAATTGAGTGTTGCTAATACAATAAATGCAGAAGGAAGCAGTAATGCAGTATTAAATGATTATTATTAATATTTCTGAATAGTGTTCAACATATGTTATGTAATTTCACTCTGTGTTGCAGTCTTCTTGTCGTCTCAGAAAGCATGGAAATTTGAACAGTATTAACCAACATAACTTGTATAGTTCTTTGTGTGTGTGTTGTAGGTTCTGTGCACTGCTATTCATAATGATTGATCAGTGGCACCATTTATGCTGTACCATACTTTAGCAGTTTCTGAAACCGCTAACACCCAACTGCAATATATAGCAACTTGCAACCTTTATTATTTAACATTTCATAACTATACAAGTCATTTATTTATTAATTTCAATGTAGGTCTGCAATTTCTTGCGTGCAAGAGGAGTAAGACAGGATGTTATTGAAAACTTTGAATTTGAAAAGGTAAGCTGTACTTTGTCTGTGAGCTATGGATTTGATATGGCCATATCATTTACCTCTAGGCTAGAGGTAAATGATATGGCCATATCAAATCCTTCAGACTATTTTAAGGGTCTTATGCTATGGAATGAATGCTACAGAAAATAAGAATTCTGAAGCCAGGGTAACAGATGCATGAAACTGATGTCTTTTTTTTGTTGTTGTTTAGTGAGGTACATCTTATACCCTCGATATTGGTTGCTGAGATATATGGAATGACCTGAGTTCTCTGACCTTAATATTCCTTCCAAGTCAAGCAACGGAAAAACGATTTGCCTTCACAAAACAATGAGCTAGAAAACAGCCTGCCAGAAAGGAAGCCAGATGAGAGGCGTGGAACAAAACGCAAATATACAGATCATCGCTCAGTCGAAGCAAAAATTGCTAAGACAGAAGAATCTATCAGCAAACTTGATAAACATTTGAACAGTCGGACTTGTCCGAAATCATTACAATACACTGCACGGGCCAACATTACGCCCGACAATGATTTCCAGAAGGAAATTAGAGACATCAAAGTTAGAGCCGAACAGGCGTTCGTAAACGCCCTCTCACGCTTCCACAACAGAAGGCTTGAAAGCCTCAAGAAAAAGGTTAAGGCTAGACCTACCGTGGCTCGTACGAGCACAAATGTAAATAGAGAAAGGCATTTTGAGTCGCGCAAAAAAGATTACCCTGTAATCACTAGTACCGATGAGAAACTGTCAAAGTTGGAGCAAAAATTGACTGATCTTACAAACATTGTGTCTACACACTTAATTAACAACTGTCAAGTCAACAATAAAAAAGTTGAAAGCTACAACAGTGTGTTCTCTGAACTATTAACAGCTAACACCAGCTGTTCTAAGAGCATTAGTCTATCAAAAAAGACAAGACGCAAAAAGCGTCAAAAAAACATAGAGTATAGGCGCGCAGCCAAAGAAAGGGAGACAAACGAAAAATTTCTAAAGAATTTTTCAAACCATGAACTTACTGACAGCCAAGTCAGCGTGATACCAAAGGGTCTCAAATTTATCCCCACACCCGTGTCAAATGAAACAGAAATAAAGCGACAACTCTTGCGAGACTTTGAACTTTTTGCAAGACGTATGCGCCTAAAATACATTTTTCACGGACAAAACAAAGAACCACATCCGTTCCATGTCAAATCTGACTGGACACCACCGGTTCAACAATCAGTGGCCCTTGAAAGCTACTTGGAAAATGTCAAGCTACAGCTAACCGAAATAAAAATAATGAGGCCGAAAAATAATCTGTCACGCGATGAAATCAAAGCAATCGCAGAACTAATCAAAGGCTCATTGAGCCACGACTGAATTTTTTTAGCAATATTTGCATTTGATTTCCATTTTTTGAGTATGTATGAGCAGCAGGTGTTTCAAAATACTTCTTTTATGCACTTAAGAGCAGAAACGAGAAAACATGACGATGTGCGACAGTTGAATCGAACATGTTCGTTGCATATTGCAAGCATGGATGAAAACATTTTTCTGGTTCTGGTTGTCCAAGAAAGATTTGGAAATGAATGTGACTAAAACAGTGAAAATCCTTAGTGAATTCAGTATCTAAAACCGGGTTAAAATTGAAAATTGATACCCTTTTTGAACTATTCTGGATGAAACCTATTACTTTGTTAATTCTCAGTTTAGTTTGTTTGGGTTCTGAAAGGTAAAAGAAAAAGGAGTCAATGCAGTGAGCAAAGATGATGGGCCATCTACATATTTTTCAGAATTTTCCTTTCATCCTCTATTTATGTGATGAAACATCTGAGGCCTTGGAAGGATCATAAGTAGTGGTAGTGTTATTTACAGATTATTGACCTAAATTTTGTTGTTGATGGAAGTATTGATGTTGACCCTGGGAAGAGGGGAAGGGGGAGGAGGAGAACAGGAGATGTCACACTTATCGGTATTTGGTTTCTGCCTTCCTCTCTGGATAAACATTGATGTGAACATACATGCATAATTTTCGATAAGCTTAAACATGTAGACAGTTTCAGAAAGGAGGGGAAAACAGTGGTTTATACAAAAAGGAATGGCAGAGTGCAAGGGAATGTTAACAGATTGCATAGTGCCCAGCACTTCCCTTTCTTTCTGACCCTGTGATGATCAAAATTGGAGACATTGTGTACATTTTAAATGCATTATTTTCTGTAGAATTTGTTCTATATGTATTACATGATTTTTTCAATGTCATTTACAGGTTACGGAATAAAGTATTCATATTCCTGAGTGTTGTGTCACATGTATGACAAATGTTGCCAGTCATGCATTGCATCTACTGTAGAGAACACATTTCTAAGATATTTTGCTATAATTAAAGATCAATACTTCTGTTAATTAGATCAGCTCAATTAAAGTCTTGCCTCTCTAAAACAATGACTTGTATTGTTTTACTGTTGCTTTGATGTTGAATGCAGAGCTTTCACCATTTGAGATTTTTTACGTTTTTCTATTTTATTATTCATAACAGGAAAAGAAGGTTCCCCTTTTTATCAGAAATATAGCAAGGTTGCTTTGTAGGGATGCATTTATCGAAACCATTATGACATAATAACTTGCATTTCATATGGTAATTGGAAGGATATACAGTGTCCCTCTTCATTTTTATGCAAGCTGTGTTTGTTCTCAGTATAGTTTGTTAACAAAAAGCTTTCATCTGTAGTTAAGACATAATGAAGGATGTTGTTCTTTCAAGGAATGGAACTCATTCAGTGATAAATGTGCAGGTGTTTCCTGAGTCAGTGTCAAGCTTTGACCTGATTCACAGAAATACTACTTGCTTGGGTATCAGCAGTTGTGGGTCTCACATAAAAATTAATTATCAATATTCCTTCCATACAGTAATTGTGGTGTATTTTTATTTTCTTGGTATGTTTGTAGAAAATTCTGTCAATTGGCAGCCACTTGTAGGTTTCACATATATGTACTTGATGTTCCTTCCATACAGTAATTGTGGTGTATTTTTATTTCTTGGTATGTTCGTAGAAAATTCTGTCAATTGGCAGCCACTTGTAGGTTTCACATACAAGTACTTGATGTTCCTTCCATATGGTAGTAGTTGTATATTTCTATTTCTTGGTATTTTTGTAGGCAGTTCTGCCAATTGGCAGCCAGGATTTCAATTTGTTGCAGCCTCCATATACAGTTACATGTACTGATATCTGTAGTAAAAGTTCAATTTTGTGTCATTTGCATAATGGTGTTCATCATATTTCTATAGTACCACGATAGTCTTCCACCTACAAATACACATTGAAGGTGATAGGTTAGAGTGTAAAATAACAAAGTGTATAAATTTTTCTACACTGTACTTAAAATGCTTGTAAACAGTTGTATCTATGATCTATGTAATGTAATGCTTCTCACCTTTGCTCCCCACCCTTCCTCCCCCTTCAAACTCCCAAAATAACAACTTACCTGTTTTGTGTATGGAGGCTGGACATGTCCCTTGTATGGAAGGGATTGAGGAAAGGATGTTATTTTAACATCCCTCCATCACTCTCAGGAAATATTGCAATTTCATGATTTTTCATTTGAAAAATTTATCTTTGCACGTATTGTGCAAATTCTGACAGAGTTCATGCAGTTTGCCATTCAAAATGTGGAACGTTTCATTCTGGAATATTCAGACTGGTCATCTATATGAGACTAACATGAATGTTTTTTTTATTTATTTACCGAAGTGTGCCATGCCAGGTATTACCAACTCAAACTATTGATAACATTCTGCCCCATCATTTACTTAACTGGGCAAACTTGTTTTTGTAATGTGGCAAATAAATAATGATCATTATGATTGATTTAACACCACACTCAGATTGAAGTAAATACAAATTATTACACTCTTTAATTGTCAGTGCAAAAGCAATTGTCTTATTTGCTTGTGATTTAAAAAGCTGTGAAATACATTAAGATTCATTTTTATTTGAATTACTTACTATGTAAAAGTACAATGTAGTTACTTTATTGGTCTTCATTAGCTGTATAGTTCAAAATCTTATCTCAGATGCATCATAGTATTAAAGGGAAAGTTAATTTGGAAAATGATATGTTCACAAAGCTTTCAGGGAAATGAAGATGGGCTTATGATCACTGTAGTAGGACTCTAGGGTACCTGCAGATTGTACAATTTGTGGTACATTTGTGTAAATATGATCTATTTGTGTACGGTAGTCAGTTGTATACTGGTTGATCAACTGATTGTATCCTCTGTCTGTTATCAAACATTTTTTGAGAGCGTTTTGTTCTGTAGTCTCCTGCATTAGATTGATATTGAAATCCCCAAGGATTACAGTCGGTATGGCAGGGTTTGTCAATACTGAGTTATGAAGATGAGTGAGTGCATCAATGAACTGCGAAATTGAAACATTATTTTTAGACCGATAGATACCAACCACATGAAAATTTGGAATTGGATGGCTTAGAACCATAACAGTTATTTCTACATTATTAAAGTTGAACCTGTATGGAATTTCAATACAACTCATATCATTCTTTATGTACACGGCAGTTCCATAGCAAGTTCTTAAGGTAGAGTGATTGAAGTCATTTCTGTAAAGTGTAAATCCGCTCAGCTGGTATGTTTCATCCCTATCTGACAAACAAAGCTTTGTTTCAACAAAAATATTGACATCAGATTTTTGAATGTTGTAATCACTTCGCACATCCTCTATGTGCAGGTGGAGAGATCTTACATTCTGAAACAAGATTGTTTTTGTTTGTGGAGAATCTACATGTACAGTCTCTAAAACTGCTAAAGGCCTGAGGCTTGCTTCTTTTCTAAGTCTGCTCATTTCATTTTTTACTTTTTCGCTTACCTTAATTTTGTTTTCATTCAATTTGAGAATACTAAGTGCAGAACTGTTTCTTACTCTGCTTAAGCCAACGTAATGCATGTGCTCCCTTGTGGATGCTGGAAAATCAACAACTGCTTCATCTAATGTGTCACCTTGACAACGGTGAATAGTCTTGGCAGCAGCAGGTCTAAGTGGAAATTGTCGCCTAAGAATTTGAACTTGACATTTTTTACTGATTCGGAATTGTCTTGTTACTTCTAAAACTGGTGTCCAGTCTTTATTTATGTTTGTTTTGTACAAATGTGCATTTTCTCTGCGCTGCTTTCTGCCTATTTCAGAATGTGGAAATGACACCCAAATAATACTTGGCCTGGTGGAATTGTCAACTCTGTAATCTATGTTCTCTATGACACACTCTGCACCATTAGTGAGTCCATCAGTAACATCAATATTAGTTGTCAAGTCATATTTTGCGTCAGTTGCTATCGACACTAATGAATATAAGCCCATTGTCTTTGTGGGGTCATCTGGGATTTTATTTTTCATTTGTTTCTTAAGATCATCAGACATATCTCCCACTAAAACAGCTAACAAAAGTGCTTGCCCCAAACTGAAGTTCGAAACAAAATGGCGGATCACCAACGTTTTACCACAACAAATCATGTGCTTTGTCAGGTGACTGTACGACTACTTCCCGAACACGACCGAAGCACAGTCGATCTACATGTTTAGGATTTGTTCATAAAAACATATTGTTTGCTATAAGTAGAAGCTTACCTGTGTTATGTAATGGGACTTGCGAAGCAGAAGATCAACACAAAGAACACAAACTATGCGAGTCCGTCCCCCGATCCTGTGAGGTTCAATTTCTGAGAAAACCACTGCCGAGCGTCTCCACAGATCCATGATACGAATAGAAAGTATAGCCAGTACAACAATTCATTTGGTGAGTAAATTGAGCCACTTACACTGCAGTAAAACAGGTCATTTGGCCAGTAGATCACCCCATTTACTGCAAGAACTTCTATCGATACACGATCGCTGTCAAAGCTTGTTTGAGCCTACGGTGGTCGTGGCAGATTATCAGCGGTTCAATGAATACATTTATAAATTTTATTCCAATATTTCCACGTTTGTCAGATTAGCACAAAGGGATAGTCATCAGTCTGCGAATCTAATGGGGAACGGTTCGACGCCAAGAAGGGGTATATTTACTTTTCTTTTTCTTTTTTCTTTTTTTTTTTTTTTCTTTTTTTTTACCTTGGTTTGTCTATTATTTTGCTCTAAATATCTGCATAGGAAAATAAAAGGATTGAAGCCGTGTAGTAATTACACTGTAAATAAAAGCACAACGACGTCTATAGACTAGATTCAGATAAAATATGACGAACTTTAATATTCATAATATATAATATTTTCTTGCAAACACGAAACCACGTACGCGATTTTAGCCAACGCTCTGGTTTCTAGATAGATTTGATTTTTGATGGAAGCTTATGTGAAACCCGATTTAATTTTCGAATGCTCCTTCATGTTCGACGCTAGCTCGAAAGATAGACACGAAAGTCATCGATCGATTAATGCTGATTAATGGCTCTCAATGTTCACTTTTTTGGCGGTCGATTACTTAATTCTACACGTAATTGTCAGCCATCTTTTGTTTCTTTGCTTCTGTTTTTTCTTGTAAACCCCTTTAAATTAAAAGACTGCTTTTATACGGCCGCTTTTATACGGCCGCCTTGCTACACTCTTTCTACAAGTATATCTGCTGGTCAGCGGAGTTGCAATGAGAAGTCTACAGATGATGGACCAACCGACCAACCGTGGCTACCCACAATACTCCTGAATAAATTCAGTCGTAAAAACCAACCCTACGGTTAACTTTAAAAGGGCAGATAAAGGCTCAACAACAGTCATCATGAATAAACCAGACAAAATAAAAGAGGCCCAAGTGCAACTTGACATTAAAGAGCACTACAAACCTCTAAAAGAACCTATGGTGAAAGATACAAAACACCGAGTGGATGAAATTATCACTCAACTTCACCGAGGTAAACACATAGATGACATGACAAAAAAATGGCTTTTGCAAACTACCTCTCCACCAAGAATACCAATATTCTACACCCTCACAAAAATTCACAAGCCCAAACCGGTAGGAAGACCGATTATATCCGGCTGTTAGGGCCCAACTGAAAGAATTTCATCTTTCGTTGATAGATTACTACAACCAATTGCTCAACAACAACAATCCTATATCAAGGATACTACCGACTTCATCAACTTTGTGGAAAAAACAAAGATACAACAGAATACAATTCTAGTTTCTATGGATGTAACCAGCTTGTATACTGATATACCACATGAAGAGGGAATGGAAATAGTATGCCAAGCATACGAAACGTTCCACAATAACAACCCTCCTATCCCAACTCACTTCCTAAAGGAAATGCTTGGTTTAATTTTAAAGGAAAATTCTTTCCAATTTAATGGCGAGAACTATCTACAAACTCATGGAACTGCCATGGGCACAAAAATGGCAGTTGCATTTGCCAACATCTTTGACAGACATTGAAACAAGACTAATTCGCCAAAGCAATATCAAACCAAGAAAATGGAAACGATACATTGATGACGTTTTCTCCCTTTGGGATCACGAAAGACAAGACATTTGTCAATTCATTGAACAAGCCAACAAATTCCACCCCACAATTAAGTTTACAGCTGAAATTTCAGAGAACGAATTAACTTTCCTGGGCACAGTAGTATATAAAGGATAGATTCAACACAGAATCTATCCTTGACATCAAGACACACTATAAGCCGACAGAAACATTCCAATACACTCACTTTACCTCGTGTCACCCACCGGGTGTTAAAAGAGGCTTTATTAAAGGCGAAGCAACACGGCTACTTCGAACAAACTCTTCAAAAACAAGATTTGAAGAGAGCCTCTCTAACTTCAAATTGCGCCTTAAAGCGCGCGGCTATCCAAATAACTTTATAGAGAGGTCTCTAACAGGAGTCAACTTCGCCAATAGACAGTCAGCGCTCCAGCAAAACATCAATAAAAAAACGGACAGAAAAATACTGCCATTTGTAACTACATACCACCCAGCAGTACGCGACATTAAACAAATATTAATGGACAACTGGGAATTAATACAAAATCAGCCGTTGCTGAAAAATATTTTCCCAAGGCCTCCGTTGGTATCTTATAAGAGAGGTAAATCTCGCAAGGACATGCTCGTTAGAGCGAAAATTTAAATTAATGCTATACTGCGTCGCAAACACAAACCACGCGGGGAGTCCGTGTTGGCCTGTCACTAATTATCCTTTCAACTGCTCAAGTCCTATTTTTTTTTTTACTTAACCTGAAAATTTTTTCATCGCGCCAATGCAGATTTAAATAAAGGGCAAAGCAAATGAACCGAGGAGTTCCGCTTTTATGCTTGGTAAATCTATTTAATGGCGATTCTCTTTCTACAAACTGTCAAGAGGTTATGCCAACTTTACGACTACGCACAAAGACCTAATTAACGGAACGGAACCTGTCTTACATGAACTTTTAAACGCTTTGAATAACAAGAAATATTTTCTTGAAACTTCAGGTATTTTCGCCATTGTATGTTAGCAGACGTCAAAAATGCTGACGGGCAAAATGCTGTCTCATATCTTAAATGGAATAAAATGTACGGTTTCTCGCCACTCAGTGAATCTATTCTATACCCTGAGCGAATGATTATAAGTCGTCAATTAAGTCCAAAAGAACTAAGTACAGTTGGCGAGCCTCATCGACGGTAGTAGGCATGTCTAGTCCCTCGTCTTCCATTATCATTTCTGCCAGTCCCTTGAAGGCAGGACAACACCCTTTTGCTTGCGGTCGGGCTTCACACAAATACTCTGCAATTTCAATTTCATCCATGTCAATCGGAGTACAACAATCTTGTGTACCTGTCAACTCTGGAAGAAAGTAAAGAATATCTGGCTTTCCAGACGGAGATTCCAAATTGGTGGATGGTCGAATTCTATGCACATTCCACTCAAGAACAACTCGGTGTAGCTCACTTTCAATCAGATCCATAAAACAGAACTTGAGACATTCTCGGTGTATGACGTTGTCATCATTGTACAACCCAGAATCCCTGAGATTCTTAAAGAACTCAATCCACCAATCTGCACAGCCCTGTCTTAGACGACCCCACCAGGCTTCTATTCTTTGATTGGAAGTTGATTTGCCATACATGAAACTCTTCTCTCCGGAAAAATCATCATCAGAGGATCTACGAAAGAAACGCTGAATGCCTGCCAAGTTCACATTCTCAGTTCCTCTGTCTCCACGAATAATACGCGCAGTACCTCCCAACTGCTTAACACAGTCAAGATAATACTGAGCTACCACTCGAGGATCGCTGTTAGTCGATGAAACCTCAAGCCATAAAATCCTTCTACTGAAACCATCTATGGCACCATGGACACAGAAGCCAAACGGTTTCAGTTTGTCATAACCATCTATATGCCATAAATAGTTGGGACCTTTAGATCGATAAACCCTTCTTCGAAGTCTGTGTCTTGATCGATGTTCCACTCCTTCCGGGTCAAAGATCTTTAATACCTGATGAACAACTTCTCTTGTAGTAACAAGTCCATAATGATTTATTACTCTTTGGTGCATAGCTCTGTAGCCAAGAAGACTCCCACTTCCCCTTAATTCCGCTTCCACTACCCCAACTATTTCATCTAGGTTGCTTTGAAATCGACGCCTTCTGCAACCAAGTCTCTGTAGAATTCTCTTCAAATGTCGTAGACTAATACGTATACCATGCACACTCACGAGGAACAAAACGATTTCTTGAGCTTTAAATCCAAGGTTAAAGTAGGTTTTGATTACTTCGTCACGAGAAAGAGTGTTGCTGCTGATTGCAGGTAAGTAATCTGGAACCACTGCCCTCGAAGTAGTACAAATAGCTACTAAAAGCAATATTAATGAAATCTTCATACTCTGACACAGAAGAAGTCGAACACGACTGATTTGACCAGATCTTGGCTACGTAGAGGATAATTAAGTTTATGCACGTGGCGAGCCTGCGATACATACGTTGCACCTAAAGTGACAGTAAAAGTGGCACTAAAAGTGGCACTAAAAGTGGCACTAAAAGTGGCAGTAAAAGTGGCAGTAAAAGTGGCACTAAAAGTGGCAGTAAAAGTGTCGGTAAAAGTAGCAGTGAAATAATAGTGATGTGTGTCCCTTATGGGGCTCCGTAGATTACAATAAATCTGGTCAACAAATCTGCGAGTCATACAGTGCCAAGATGGAAATGACTCGCCCAGCGACTTTATTAGACGAACAAGAATTCTTCCTAGTAGCAGTTAGTAACCTCTGCCATTGTTAGCAGACACTTTAATAGCCTTAAGAACGTGGAGAAATTCTAATTTTTACCATCTAGTTTTTAAGACAGTTTAGAATTTAAAATACTTTTGACCATTGTTCAGCTTTGAATAAGCTTTTCGCCTCGACACCGTTTTGTGTACTTTCGCTTGCCTGCTTTGTAATCATGGCACGAAAAAGTCTCAGCACCAATAAAATAAACAAATTACACCATGAAAAATGCTTTGTTTTCACTTGTTGAGGTGTATTAGAAAACTTACTCGTTCGCTAGGCTCACTCATTTGTTTTCTTATACTACTCAACTCATGAATAAAAATCGTACGCGCGCATTTTCCATGGAGTAATCTCTATTTCTGAAGACAGATTCAAAGACGTTTTGAGTGCCTTGTGGAACATTTCAGTTTTTTTGACTGGTCAATAAGTACCGGGGGGGGGGGTTTCAGTCAACAAACTTTGGGCTGACTTGAAAGAAACTGACCTACTTCCTCAGATTGCTAAGGACGTTTGTGGGGTCACTGTACCACCCCTAGTGCTTGGTGATTCCGCATTTCCTTTCCAAACCTGGCTTATAAAGCCTTACAGCAATGCAGTTCTAACACCAAGACAGAGCTTTTTCAACTATTGATTAAGTAGAGCAAGAATAATGACTGAAGGTTGCTTTGGTCAGTTGAAAGGAAGATGGCGAGTCATGGTAAGGAAGAGTGAATGTAGTAAAGAGGAAGTCAAGACAACAACTACTAAAGTTAGATTTATCATTCGGTACGGTGACAAACCAAAGAAGGGATAGAAACCGGGTAAAAGAACTTCTGCAAATGACCTCGTGTGAGAAAATAAAGGATTCAAGCTAGCAGGCAAGTGCAGTAAGAGATGCCCTTGCTGAGAAATTGTTTATGGAAAAACAAACCGGCATGGTTTGTTAGACTTCATCAAGAATGTTTTCTTTCAGTGACTACTGTTTTCGTAGTGCTCATCAGAGGCAGGGGAGCACTTTAAAACGTGTGTGTCTGTGTGGGTGGGTTGGGGGTGCTCATCATGTGCCAAGCCAAGCACATACCCACGGCCTCTAGGGGAGGGGAGAGGGGAGGGACTCAAGAAGGGCACTCTAACAACTGAGCTATGAGAGACTGAGAAAATAATGTGTTGAAATTCTCCAAAACTGAACTGTTTGTAATATCGATACAGTTCACACGAAAAAAATATTCTGCCAAACCAATCTTATATTGTGACAGCAATATATTAGTTTCTGAAATGTCGGGCACCACACACAAAAAAATTTTGGGGGGGGGCTGCAGCAACCCACTCCCCACCCCCATCTTCAACTGCCCCTTGCTCCACCTCCTATGCTCAACTAGTTATAGTTATTTATCTGGGGAGAAAACAATAAAACAAACTTCTCTATGTTGTTGTTTGCCATGAATAGGATGATGTATATAGAGTGGACACTGTTAAAAATGGAAGATGAACATTTTCAAATAACCTGAACTGTTTATTGGCAATTTTTGTACCAAGAGCAATTGTTCTATACTTGAAAAACTGTTCCTTAAAAAGCCTTTCTTTTGGCTGTAGATGCACATTACAAACCTTGTCTCCAGTGTTTACAATCAAGACAGTTTGTAAAAGGGTTGTTTTCCTGGGGTCCAAGCCAGTTTCACATGAATCAAAACAGGTTGTTTGCATTTGTCTGTTAAGTGGTCAAACCCTGATAAACAATTTTGAAATATCAAACAAAGACTAGACATTGCAAACTATTTTGAACATGTATGGCATAAATTTTGTTGTTTTCAAAACTGCTGTATCTTTTATACTCAACGTGTGGTCTCCCATGGTATGTTGTGATAATTGTCGATAATGAAGTTATTTTTGCACAAAATCTGACGTCAAATCTCAAAAATTCAATATCAAAGTTACCTTCAAATTCCGCAAACCGAACGCAAGCCTGATATTTGTTCAGTTCTTAAAGACATATTTGGCACATTTGAACTAAACAGTGTGATATTTCCCACTTGGATTTTGATTGTAATAGTATTTTTTGGGACTTGTATAAACTTATATTTGGAAAAAACTTTTTGACGCTGGAGAGTTTCAGGCTAGGGCGTGCCTGCACGAAGGGGAGTGATATGATGCTGTTTACTGATAACAGACCACTTCTCCCAAAGTAAACAGTCTTTTGAAAATTCAAGAATTGTAACACCTGCAGAAAAAAATTCGTGAGATGTTATCTGAAGCTGTATAGCTAGTGCGCGCGTCACTTGATCTATTATACAGGTCGCTAAACGGAATATTCCATTCTATTTTATATTTTGAAATAAGTCGGAGCTGGCATAATGAGAAAAAGACGATGCCCATTATAGCTTATTAAACTGAGTTGATGGAAATGTATTGTTTGTTTTGCAATCAACGAAAGATATCCATTACTTATTGAGATCTTAAAAGCGTTGTGGAGATTCTGTTAACAAGACAACAGACCGGCTTAAACGTCAACCCCCAACCAACAAAACCTTTGCAGTATTTGACGAAAAAGACAAAATTAATGTAAAGTTTCTCTTTTCCTAAACTTGGGAGCGTCCAGATAAAAAATTCCTGTGTTAAATTGGAAGAATTTTAAAAGCTGGATTTTTAACATTTTATCCTTGCCGATAAATTTTACATCAGTTTAGACTAGCCTAAACTGATGAACTGATAAAATGCTCTTACTTTAAAACAGAAATTTCGATGAGAAAAAAAATTTAAAAACTTATTTAGAAGTTCAAAAGCATACAATATCAAAAGTTAATCTTTTGAAACGAAGAGATATGATTGCGCGTTAATCACTGAAGTTAACAAAAAAGCACAACTAGGGCATACTAGCCGTGCATTTAAAATTACTGTATAAGTTATCTTAGCTTAATGACATTGTTAATCTTTAACACCGGATAAATATTTCATCACGCTTACGCAGAAATAACAGATTTCGCCAACTTTTTGATTCATGCAAAGAAACAAATAAACTCGTAGTATCGTATTAGTAAGTTCTTACAAGAATGTAAGATTTTAACTTTTTCACTCAGATATGCTTATAGTTATGCAGGCCGCCAGCTGACATAAATTAAAGCGGTTATCAATTGAACAGACAGCTGTCAAGAGGTGAACTATATTTAATTTGTTGCAAGACTTTTAGGAGGTGAGTGTGTGGAATCTTTCAATGGTATTAGTTTGTGCCTATATTGTAGCAAATATAGGGCTTAAGATAGTATGTCAATTTTGGGTGTTTGAAGAATGCCTAGAGAGTGCACAAAAAGAATTCAGCGGCAAGAATTGGCTAAACTTAGATAAGACAAGCTCGCGTAAAATCAAGCGAGCTCTAAACTGTATTCGACTTGTCTCGCACGAGTTCGAGCGAGTTTTAAAAGTTACTTAAGCGAGCAACGAACACTATTCATCATGCTTTAACCACCCAAAAACATAAAATGCAAACATGTTTAGCAATATCCTTCAATTTGAAAGAGAGTAGGAGAATATTCTTTGCACAAGGTTTTTTTGCAAGCGTCGCACTTTCATGCCAAGTGAGCTGGACGAATTTTTGTCGCATTCTAAAAGCGAAGTTACCCGTATAAACAAGTAGTAACGCCAACACTACAGGCTAGGGAGACTTGCTACAAGTCGCCCTCTGTTGGCGAGAGAGGGGAGCCGAAGCGCAACGAGTAGCAAAACAACGTTCGCGAGTGACGAAGTGGGTGATATACTATACTCCCTAAACCACGCATCGAAGGACTAGCCCAAACGCTTAAGTAATGAATCCTAAGTTCTGATGGCCGAATCCAATATTGAATAACAAATTTGATGTTATTGGTTTTAAGGCCTAGTGTAGTACTAATTTCCTATTTGTCTCTAAACTTGTTGCCAGAATTGAAATCATTTCGCCCGGAAAACTGAAGCTCTGAAGCTCTGTTGCAATACTAGGAGCACGTCAAATAGGCCTATGTTAGTTTCTGGAGGAAAAAAATAAATAGATAATGCATTCAACCTAACACACTTTTGTTTATATTTCATAGGATGTTGCTGGTTCAATTTAGGTTCCGAAACTGGACGGGTTTTTTTGTTTTCTTATTGAGACGGTCATGGGGGCTTGGGGTGACCACAAGCCCCCAGAGGCGACACCAAATGGCCATCCAACTCCAAATCCTACTGACGAGTGTAAGTGCTTTATTGAATTGTTAAATTTAACCCACGTCATGACATGAAGTGAGAATGTGAAATGTAGTTTTTTTTATTTTTTATTTTTTCTTTGCAGAATGAAGGTCAACAAAGATGAGAGTTGATAAAAAAAAATGTTGTTGTTGTTGAAACGAGAATGGTAATCAGAATATACACATCGTTGATTAATAAAAAATAAAGATTTTGTTGAGGAAAAGGTTTCTTTGTGGATTTATGGCAAGCGCGTGAATAAATACAAATAAATACAGCCTAGCAGTCGCAGTCTAGGCATGGGCTAGCATGGGAGAGGGTGTAAATAGTGGGGGGGGGAGGGGTGCACATTAGGGCTCAGCAGCTTTTACGCGTAATCGCGCGCACATAAACAAAATGGCGGCTTTTTTTATGTGGCTTAGCCCGCGAGAGAAGTAAAGTGTCGCTTTCTCGTAAACGAGTCTGGCGACCTATCAATTTTTTCTCATATTTTGGGTGTAGTGATCTAATTCTTTCTGTAAAATGAAAACAGATCAATTCTTGTGTTTGAAAAATAAATTATCGCTAAAAACGTGTACTTTGCTAGAACTCGCAGAGGAATTTTAAAGGAATTATATGGAATATACAAGGTCTTCCTGCTTCTAAACGAATCTGGTGACCCCCCTTTTTTATTTCAAAATTTAAGTTCCCTTAACGTAATAAACCAGTAGGCGAAGTTTGGTTAAAAAATTGTGTTTAGTTCTATTTCAGGGCAATGACCTTACGTTGAAAGTAACGGCACATATTTACAGCCAGTTTAATGATATAATTAATCAGTGGGTAGGAAGCTTTGCCTTCATCTGTGGCGGGGGGGGGGGAGGGGGTGTACTCCCTACAATTGTTTATACGGGGAGGCTCCGCCCAAAAGGGGTACCTTTTTCAGGCTTCAGGTATATAAAAGGGTAGTTATTTCACGAGTTTAAGTATATGAAAGGTTATGGAAATCTGTCATTTGGCTATATGGAAAAAAATTGGCAAAGACCTTACCCCACTTACTCAAAAATGTGAAGAAAAATACGTCACTGGCCTACAATTCGACAACATAATTGACTAAGACACAGCTACATATCTTAAACAGAACACACCCAAGCCAGGACGCTTCCATACAATCCCAAAAATTCATAAACAAGGCAACCCTGGACGCTTAATTGTTTCCAGCAATAGCCACCCCACGGAACGTATATCCCAATTCGTCGATTTCCACCTTCAACCACTAGTCTCAGAACTTCCATCTTACATAAAAGACACCACACACTTTCTTAACAGACTAAATAGCATTGGACAACTACCGGATGGCGTTCTACTTGTAACCCTTGACGTATCGTCACAATACACGAACATCCCGCATAAAGACGGACTCCAGGCCTGCTGTGAGTTCCTAGACCAACGGCAAGACCAAACAGTCAAGACTAACAAAATATGCGACCTTATTCGAATGATCCTTTCAAACAATTCTTTTACTTTCAACAATCAGTACTTAGTTTATTTTAATTTTGTTACCGTTTTTCCATACTCACTCAGCATTGTATGCCCCTGTTGAACCGAAATATTGGGCCAAAATAAATTTATGACATCAGCTCCCTCGTCTTCCAGCCATGACAGGGTAATGACCTGTCCCACAGGTCATTACTCAGGGCCTGTTTATATGGAGGAGAGTTGTCCCTGGTAGGAGGGCTACCCTCTCCCCCGAGCTATCTTTTGCCGAGCGTTTATATGAAAATGTTGCCCCTGTTGACCTAGCCAAATTTGGCCCTCTCGGTCAAAAAAACTGGTGAGAGTTGTTTTGAAAAATATATTATATCTGCCTTTTTAAAATAAGGAACGCTGAAACATCGACAACGACCGTTCTTTGGACAAATTTACAGCCAACTTCGATTTAAATGTATCTGAAATTTTGTTTTGGTCGACTGCAGCGCTTGGTAATATAAAAAGTTCGCAGCTATTTATAATTAAATAAACGTATTAAAAGCTCTTTTGCCCGGGTAACAGGGTAACCCTCCTACCAGGGACAACTCTACTCCATATAAACAGGCCCTAAGAAGATTTTCATAGCTAGTGAAATTCTCTTTCATTTGATCTCTTCCAAAACTTACTTTGGTACCGCCGCACTGCGTGCTTCGGTCTTTCAAATCAGTTGTTGAGCACCCACTTTGCACGTCAATTGACTTTCGACGTTTAATGGTATAAATGTTCGATTAGCAAAAGGGACAGGAGAACACAGAATTGATTTTCTAAACCATACCATGCGTGCGTTCGGCCTCATCCACCGTCCATAAAACAAGAGAAACAAAAGGAATTAAGAAAATGCTAATTTTTTTAATGTTTTTTTTTTTTTGCCGTTTAGTTGTCAGAATGTGCGCACGCTTTGTTCCCGATCAACTCGCTAGTAACACTTTTATTGACTGTTCAAACTGTTCAAACATAGCGTTCAGGACACCAATTTCATAAACAACTATTCTCGGACAGTGATATATTAAGTTATATATTTCGTAGTTGTTAAAACTACTTTTTGTCATAAACAAATCATTATCTACCTCATCTAACCACTCAGATAAGTTCTTACTTGATGTTTTCCTATTGTACAAACAATGAAAAATCTTAATTTAAAATTTTTCGCCTGAATTGCAAACCTCTCACTCCTATAACTATTGGTAATCTGATCATTTCAAATAGCGATGTAACATGTAAGGGAATGTAATGTAAGGGAAGCGGTGACAAACGCAGTTCTAAATGTACTGGAAGCTGCACAAGCTTTGCGCATGCAGAAGTACCATAAAGTACTTAAGTTGATCAGGTTTTTATGGAATGCTTAATCAATAAGGAATTAATTACATGAATGACACTAATATTGATATCCTTGCACTAACCGAGACATGGTTCTCACTCCTGATGGTCATAAATTGTACGTTGTGAATAGATCCGGTTGTAAAGGTGAAAGAAACGGCATTGATAACCCATTTAAATATCACTGTTTACCGGTTGAAACCACTGCATGGAATTCCTTTGAACTCTGAGAATAGATTTTAATCAGTAGATCCTCAAGCATACGGTTTCACATTGTCTATATGCCCCCATACCTATCAAGTTCAATCCTACAAACAAAATCACGATGCTGAAATAATATTACAAGAATTCACTCGTGGGTACTCAAAGCAAAAGCTGCAATATTTTGTGCATAACACAACACCTGATGGTGTACGCTTCCTTCTTGCATTTGTAAAAAGAAGGGTAATTCAGTGCCAAACATATCTGCAAAAATACATATAGACGGAAGGCCAACTGCACAAACTTGGACAACAGAACATGACAACAGTCAACAAATTCAATCGCCCGAATTGCCACAGTCACACTTCAAAATTTGTGGTAAAAATGGAGACTTCAGTGTTCCCCTGGACTTCAAGACAGGTACAGATATTCAGCAGAATGCCTTGTTAGTGGTTTCTTTTCCTCAAAACAGTTTTAAAGCGAAATACTTTGAGAAATACCATTGCATTTCGTTTACAATCGAATGTACGTCACACACATTTCAGCTGTAAAGCTATTCATAAGTATCTCTATCGTGCCAATAAGAACATCAGGAAAGACTTGGGTAAAGTCAGAGGACAACTAAGATGGTGGTTCTACCAAAAGAAAATCAAAAACACTTTATGGAAAATAACTTAGCAACTCTGAAAGCTTGTGTCATCACGAGAGCCATCGTGTGAGGCTGTTAATGAATTAAGGCAGCAACTGTGCTTTGAAACATGCCTTATTCAACCATCAGAGACATTTTCCTTTATAGGAAGCACCTGTCCAGTATTTATAGAATGTCCAGGTTCTACTCATATCCCGATAAAGGGGTGATCAGCAGTTGCCTAATGTGTGATGCAATACATTCCAGGTTCTACTCATATCCCGATAAAGGGGTGATCAGCAGTTGCCTAATGTGTGATGCAATACAGCAACGGCAGTGTTCAGCATGTCCAGTTTTTCAGTCTTTTTACAAAAATGCTCAATTGACTTAAATTGCAGGCCTGCTAACTGTTTCAATTTTTTTTTTCAGTAAGTAAGTAAGTTTAAACCAATAAGCAATCAGAAATCCCAAAATGCCAAGCGAAAAACTGGCTCTACCGTAGTATTAAAGGATGCACTTAAATAGGATCAAATAACAGTGGGAACAGCCGTAAACTATTCCTAGTCGAGAACATAAAATTATTTGATTAGAGAATTGAAACTAAGTTAGATAAACCTTCATAACAGGTAAGACATTGAACATTGCAATTTGTTTAACATGACATTCACTGAGGGAAGCAAGCCATGGCAGTGTCAGAGAAGCCATTTTAAGGATGAAGAGCGCTTTGCTTTGCATAGCTTATTAATATCCAGAACAATCATGGTCATTGTCTTTATATAAACTTACCTTTAATATAATAGTTAACTGTGATGTATGGGTGGGGATTATTAATGATAAGGTTTCTCTGAGAAAAGACCTTGTGTTTGAGGATTTTGGAAAATCGATTGGCATTTGTTAATTTAGGGTCTGTCCAGAAAAGCATGGATGATTTGGAGCAATGCTTGTGTTCAAAACAAAATTCCCCAACTACTCCAGATGAAGCTACGCACATGTTTGTTTTTATGGCTGTAAGTCTATTTTCGGAATGGAAAATGTCAGTAGTTTTTTTCCCTTCTACATTGATCTTTCCAAATTATGATTTGTAACTGAGAGTAAGTTTCATTTCTACACAGATACCAAGGACTGGGACAAAAAACACAACTCGTGGATTTGACCATCAACAGGTAAATAAAAATGCCGCACATCACATTGAGAGTTCTGGTTGCTTGTAAATTGTTGAGTTAACATCCAACTTTACGTCACTGCTTTGATACGGTGTTTATATTTATTAAACCTGTATGTTCAAGACGAGCATTTTTTTATTTGCAGCAAAACACAAGCAGTGTCGAGGACTTGTTAGTACCTGCATGAAGTGGTCCAGTGGTAAGACATTGCAGAATGTCTCTATCCCCAATTTTTGGCCAATTTGTTTTGGGTAGCTTTTAAAAGTCCTGATCAATTAAAACGTTTTACAAAGGCACCAATTTCATTCCTACCACCTCTACTTCATCTTATTCATCACTAGGCCGCACTATACTTTCCGTAGTAAATACTGCTCTCTGCTCCATCACCTCCAAAAGAACTTCACATTGGTTCAAACCCTACTGCAAACAATCTCGCCCACTAAAGCTAATAAGGTTTGTGATAAATTCTGTTTTATTTCCCACTGAAAACCCACCGAGTTTTATTTTGGTTCAAACTGCAGGCCAATATGACGTCAGCGACTATCAACCGTCAAACAACAACCAGTCCTTCCATTACACGGACAACATCTAATCCTTTACGACTACTTAGAACTGAACTAGGTTGTATTATTTTTCGACTAAAGAACAAAACATACCTATCCCTTTAATTTATAACTTTATGGACCTACTAAATTATTAGACAAACAACACATTACTGACATGGACAATCTGTTTTACGACTTTCGACTTTACATCACTCTACACCAACCTTTCACGACACCGTGCCTGCCATTATCACGAGCTGCAAATTGCTTAATCTGCCTCGTTTTAATAGCGATTATTTGATTAACCTTAATAATTTTATTTACCAATACAATTTTTTGTCGCTGGTAAAATTATAGGGGTGGCTATGGGTAGTTACCATAGCCGGTAAATTGCGGACCTTGTGTTTCTACTAAGCAGATTTTCTTTTATTAACAAGACTAACTGCTTTACTAATGACATTTTTATTCTTGTCGTTATATAGATGATGGTTTTATGTTGACTTACCAAGCTAATGTGCCTAACACGATCACAAACCTTCGCAGCTCATATCCTTGACAAATTTCAATCACTTTCACATCAAATTACCACACCACTCATTTTTTTTATCTCACCTAATCATTCAACCACTAAACCAATAAACACTGTAAAGTCCATTATCAAGTCTATCAAAAACCACACCAAAAATTAATGTACCCGCATTTTTCTTCAAATCATCCACAACACATTTTCACTGGCATCATCAAGACAGAGACCATACATTACAGCAGACTCTCAGCGACTACTGATGACTGCAACATTATATTTACAAAACACTCATTTCCTTAGCTTATAAACACTGCCCACATACAACCCTCCAAAACCAAGACAACTAACTTTAACAACAACAAAGACAAACGTACCAACAAAATTGTCAGCAGCATACTTTGCAAATACCACACACCGCACATCCCACACCTTACTGCAACTCTACTAAACTCTACATGCTGTTCCTCACTAACAAAGTGCTTCACAATAAATTAATTCTCTACCAAAATTCATCTTCTAATACAAAAATGATAATTATTAACTATTTATTTCATATTCTGCAACCCTTAAGATCCTTCTTAATGATGACCTGATGATCATTCCAAAATCAGGCTTTATATCCTAACAGTAAACCCACTTTTCAAAAGAAATTTCCTCGTTGTTTATAATTACCTACACAATTCCATAACCATATTTCAAGTCTTCTTACTACAAAATATCATGATTACAACTCTAATTGTCATTACTCAATTTTTCCTATACCATAACTGTTAAGACAATCGTAAACAGCATCTTTCAATCACGGCATCGATCTTTTTTTGGCAACCTTGATTATCCTTGACAGAAAAGTGGATCGAAATCGCAAAATTCTGATTGGCTGGAAAACAAAAGCTGTGATTGGGTGTCTGTACATACTAATCACTGATTGGTCGGTTTTCTATGGCTCGAAAATTCGATTCCACCTTCACCAACAGGTCCACATTCAATTCTTGCATAAGTATACGTCAACTTTGTCAGCATAAGATACTTTTAATAACAGTTCTTTTAGGAGCTTAATGTGTGTTAATATTAAACAGTTCTTCTAGGAATTAACTCTTTGTGGGACATGGAGACGAGTCCAGTTTCCGAATTTACCACCAAAGAACTTGCTGACTGGGTCAGTCAGCACTTCAAACTAAGCAGCTACAGCTTTGAAGCGGCTTTTGGCGGTAAGAGTTTTGGCTAACACACACTGCCCACGTACATCTGGAAGAGTATTTCTAAATTTGATCGAGAACTTCTTTCCACCCAAACATAGCTTTTTAACAAAAAAAAATCTTAAGCTGAGTTACAGTTCGTCACCTAACATAAAACAAATCATTAAAGACAGAACACACCACCTGAAGAAACAACACACCCCAAAACCTGCAACTGCAGAGAGCCAGAAAAATGTCCTTTGAAAGGAGAATGCTTAGTCAAGGAAGTAGTGTATCAAGCCACAATCAACACGGCTTAAATCACAGAAAGATGATGGCCTTGTGCAAAAGATGAACAAGGCTTCACTGACCTGTTTTTGCAGAAGAATATACAAGCCTATATGGAAGACCTTACAAACGCTGCTGCAAGAATTAATGGCATGTCACTGGTGTAAATAGTAAAGTGACATCATCGCCGGTAGTTTTCCTGTCCATGGCAATGAAAGGAGGAGTATGGTGTAACAGAAAAGTTGTATTTGGAACCTTAACAGAATTATCCATCAAGAACAGCAAGTGGCAACTACAAGGTGAGGCGTCAGGGCACTAGTGGTGGAACATCGCAAGCACCCAAATAGTTAGGAAGTGGTGGAAGTTCCTGGCAAGAGTAACCAATTAAACAAGTCTTATCTTCTTTATCTCTTTATGGAAAGGGAAGCGCATTGGGAGAAGTTGGAGGAGAAAGTGCTGAATGCTAATGTTGACGACACATGATACAAAATCACCTCAGATGGCAGTGAAGAGGTTTCAACACTACAGTGTCAGCAAGAAGAGGCGACGGACACCTACTGCTCCACGCTTCTCATGTAGCTAATTGATGGCTAGAATTCTGTTCATGTATGTTTAGGGGACACTGATGTGTTAACTTTGTCTTTGGCATTAAGCAATGAGATAGGAGCCTGTATGTTCATCAAATCTGGAACTTGCACGCAGACAAAGGTTATTGACATCACGAAAGTTGCTGCCATACTTGGTTCTGAAGAGTGCAAAGGTGTTCTTGGAATGCACACATTCACTGGATGCGACACTGTCAGTGCATTTCCAAGAAGGAGAAAGGACCAAGCATTGAAGTTACTTTAGGATACAGGGACGACGGAGCCGGGGGGGGGGGCTGGGGGGGACTTTAGTCCCCCACGTTTACAGAAAAAATAAAGAATTAATAAGCCCCCCCCCCACTTCAAGTCACTAGTCAGCCCCCCCCCCCAGTTGGAAAAATGCTCCGCCGTCCATGGGATAACACAAGATGCAGAGAAGAGATTGGACAAGAGTGGGACCAATGGTGGCTACTAAGATCTATGTATTGTTTGGAAACGATGAGCAGACACTGACCATGATCCAAGATGTGGATGCTGCAGACCAGATATCCCAGAAAGTTTACCTGTGCCTGTACACGAGGGCATTATAGATTATATATTATAGTTGCAGCTTTTTCAGAGGGTGATGCGCATACACACAAGGAAACTCGTGTGTATACTCCTTTTGCACTTCAAAAATGGAGACAAGGTTAAAGCTCTGTTCTACAAACTTGGCAATAAGTACAAGAGAGCATTTGACTTTGAGTCATTCAGCTGTCTCATTGTAATCAAGGATCATCCAGCTTCGGTTGGGTTGACATTTAAAGTGAGGTATGGGCATTTTAAAAGAAATGGAGTACCGCAACATTGCCTTTCTTGATTTAAAGGGAATCGAGTACTCTACAAGTTAATGTTAAAAGGATTTCTCTTTGGCCATTTTGTTGGATTGCATTTTACTATGGTTTCCGAAGATTGTTCGAAGATCAATAACGTATAATGTGTAATTTTTTCTAAGATTTCTGAACCTATAGCGAAAGAGTTCACAACAGCTGCACCTGGTTCCTCTTCCGTAACTGCCCTTGCCATCGCTCTTAATTTTTGTAATTAATATTATCTGCATCTTGTTTTATAACTTTAGCTATAAGTAATTAACTAGATTTTATAACTATAATTTTTAACTATAGTAATTACCGTAATGATTCGATTTAGCGCCCTCCTTCAAGTAAGCGCCCCCTTCCGAATAAACGCCCCCCTTCGAATGTGTTTTTTGTAAATAAGCGCCCCTATTCCAATAAGCGCCCCCATTCTAATTAGCGCCCCCGTTCTTATAAGCACCCCTATTCTAATAAGTGCCCCTATTGTGGATAACTGCCCATACTGAAGTCATTGACGTCAACTAGATAAACTCCTGACCGTTCGCCGTACAGTTCATGTATATATTTACTGCTAAAATGAACAATTATTTTAAAAGTAACTGAACTTTAAACAATTTCTAACTGTTACAGTTTCTGTTATTGTTAGATACATTTGGTTGTTTCTCAAGAAATTAAATAAGCGCCCTGTCCCGAATAAGCGCCCTGTCTCGAATAAGCGCCCTCCCTCGAGGTGCCAAAAGTAAATAAGCGCCCCGGGCGCTAAATCGAATCATTACGGTAATTAGATTTATTGTATATACATATATATATTTTTTTTAATTTAAGATTTTTATCGCCATTCTTTTTAGTCTTTAGGGTTGCGCCCCGCATGGGTTACTATTTTCCCGTTCGCGCAATTCCTTTTTGGTCCTTTTCTTTTCTTTTATTTGTAAAATTTTAAGACCAATAAAGTTGATAGATTAAGAAACCAAGTTCATATAACAAAGTTGAAAAAAAGGTGGAAATCGTGACGTCAATGAATGATACAACACTCGCAAGGGTGACAAACAGAAAATATGCTACTCTGGTCCCGGATAGAGTGGTGTCTGAAATCTGAGTGGTTTAAAGTTCCAAGTAAAACACTCTCTTCCACATAATAAACAGGGATACATGAGATTGCATGAATATGCAGTGTTTGATCTAGAGCAAGCTCTTGTGGTTATTCATTTTACTTCCAAGATGAACAAAGACCTACTCAAAATTTGAAATTGGTGTTTTGATAATCAATTACTCCTTAATCCGGACAAGACAAAACTTATAATATTCGGTAGTCGCCAGATGGTCACTAAAGTCGAAGACTTTCGTCTTCGTTTATTAGGAAAGGAACTTGTGCCAGTCAAAGTAGTCAAAGACCTCGGTATAATATTAAACTCCAACTTAACATACAACGAGCACATAATTACCACCATCTCTGCATGTATGAAACGCCTTGGCCAGATCAACCAGGTGAAACGTGCCTTTGACCAATGTTCATTGATTATGATTATTAATTCCTTAGTTTTTAGCAAACTTTTTTATTGTTCTAATGTATGGAGCAACACAACTGAACGTAATTTTGATACCGTAATGATTCGATTTAGCGCCCGGGGCGCTTATTTAATTTTTACACCTTGAGGGAGGGCGCTTATTCGGGACAGGGCGCTTATTTAATTTCTTGAGAAACAACCAAATGTATCTAACAATAACAGAAACTTTAACAGTTAGAAATTGTTTGAAGTTCAGTTACTTTTTAAAGAATTGTTCATTTTAGCAGTAAATATATACATGAACTGTACGGCGAACGGTCAGGAGTTTATCTAGTTGACGTCAATGACTTCGGTATGGGCAGTTATCCACAATAAGGGCACTTATTAGAATAGGGGTGCTTATGAGAACAGGGGCGCTAATTAGAATGGGGGCGCTTATTGGAATAGGGGCGCTTATTTACAAAAACACATTCGAAGAGGGGCGTTTATTCGGAAGGGGGCGCTTATTTGAAGGAGGGCGCTAAATCGAATCATTACGGTAAACTCCAAGCGGTTCAGAACTTTGCGTGTCGCATCATTAGCGGAGCCAAAAAAATTCCATCATATTACACAGATACTGAAGGGTTTACAATGGCTTCCAGTCACAGACCAACTTTACTATCGTCAAGCAGTCATGTGCTTTAAGGTCGTGGGGGACAGCTTAGGTTTATCATTATGCATTTATTGAAAGCGTATGCACAAAGTCCAACAACTGACATCGACAACTTTACGACAAGATATTTGCATTAAAATATGAGCACGCGCGTGATTTGATGTGTTTGCGTGTGGAATTGTTTATGTCTTTTTGAAATCACATTGTTCTCACCATAAAAGCGTGTAATATAATTACCATAATTACCATTTGGAAACAGTGTTTTGATCGGGACACCTTCGGAAATTTATCGCGGATATAGAACTTCATGACCTGCCACTGCAGAGAGGCAAACTAGGAATACTGTAGTGTGTCATAACAGAAGCGGAATTTTGCGCATTTAAACCATCATATTTTGCTGGCAGACTTTAAATTAAAAAATCCGCTTCTGTTATGACACACTAGAGGTATTGACTGATCAGTTATTGACAAGATCACAGAGTGTTGTCTCCTAATCGATCCGCAAACTCTGCCACAAAATCATGTTTCTCCCAATTTGTCACTTCCAGGACTAAATCACCGCCGTCAAGTAAAATCTTTCAAGTAAAAGATGACATCCATAATATTCCATCATTTCTTAAGGTCTCTGTAAAATTTGAGCTTAATTGCACCCATAATGGTCGAGAAATAAGCATTTTCAAAGACGCGGGTCAAGAAAAATTTCGCGTAATGAATTTATTCATGCCGTAGGTATCCCCGCGACCTTAAGTGCATGACAGGGAGTGCCCCAGGTTAGTTGACTGAGCAGTTTATTAAACGCTCCGACGTGTCAAAGTGCTCTACTAGAAACGCACAAGCTCTTGATATCCCACTATTCAGATCTGCTAGTGGACAGAAAACCTTTTACTATCAGGTTGTTAGTCTTTGGAACTCTCTGACACCCGAACTTAAACTTTGCCAATTCCAGAGAGAATTTAAACAATGCTTGAAGCGTATACTTTTAGCGGAATTCTTATGTTAATTAATTTTGATTTTTATTATATTCATAGTATATTTACAATATTAACTCTGGAAAGCCTCATCAGGGATGGGTTAATAAAATTTGTATGAATGTATGTATGTATGTACTATTAATATAGACCATAATGCAATGCCACAAAGTGTAAATAAACCATTGGCATGTTTCTAATTAGAGCTAATGTACCATGATTACTTTTTTATGAATATATATATTCTTTTCATTAAATTTCACGTTAACATGTGTTGTATTTCATATTATTTTCTGTAGGAATGCAAGAGATAGGCTTTATAAGGACTGCATCAAAAGAAGAAATCTTACAAAGGCCCAGTGTGCAATTGGTGTCTCCGTAGATGATCATCCCAATATATCAGCCCTCAAAGAGTTATTCATCCATTTCTTAAATGGCGCAAGCCAAGAAACAGTCGCCAAGGCCAAGAGAAAAGATGATAACAGCCAACAATACAGTGTAAGGCTCTGCTAGGTAAAATAATGTTATGCATTAGGACATAGTTAGTAGAGGTGACTGGTTAGGAAAACCGGCAAACATCAAAGAAGCAACTCTTTGTTACGTTTTTCGCGTGGTCACGTGATCCTGACCGTGCACACAGAAATCAACAAAACAAGATGGCGGATGGATATGCGAGCGGATAGAGAAACAAATCGTTAGATATTAGGTCAAATTTACAGTTTAAGAAGTTCAGATTTGTATGATTTCAAAGTTTAGTGTGTCAAGATAGATCATCAGGACAAGGGAAAGCGACCATGACTTCAAAGCTTTACTGGCCAACGATCGGGTGTTTACCTGTGAGAAACACTTCGAAGCCGAAGACATCGAAATATGTAAGTGTAAGCCGTGCGACGCGAGCGGTAAACGTCGCCAACGGCGGAGGCCTAAGCGGAGGCACAACGCCAATTCTAAATGGATGCAAGGACTGGACTTACACGAACTTTATTGAAAACATAGAAAGCTACGTACAAAAAAAACGATAACAAGTTTAAAACGGTAATAACAACGGTAATAAAAACGATATTAAAACGGTACAAAAGAAACGGGAATGAGTTACATTCTGCAAAAAGAACGATTACAGCTATAAGTTACAAATAATCAGAAATCATACAGTGATAAACCAAATATTTACATACAGTACAATAAAAGGAAACGAAAGAACAAACTAAATAACATAATAAACATGAAGAGAACTGACGAATTACACTTTGCAACTGTAGACAAATGAACAGGACTTAATCCTAATACAAGAATCAAATACATTGTAGCTGTGCAAAGCAACAAAACGAAGCAAACCGAAACACTAATAATCCAACGAACTCTAGCCAACAGAGATTCGTACTGACCTGAACAACGGCACAAACAGCAATCTACCAGAGGACTAGCAAGCCCCTCTGGGGAGCTAGGCTCCACAGCTAACTCGATTAAACTGCACGAAACTACTTGTATTTATACCCAAACAACAGTACACATTTGTCTATGTGACCGGAACTGGAAATTAATTACATCACAATAACGTACAAGGGGATTAATCAACGCCATTGACCAAAGTCTAACTGATAACTAAAAGTGTTGACAACAGAAAACAGAAACATGACTAGTAAACCCACACACAGGATTTACCTAAAGGAACTGGGTGTTTACCCACTTAACCACTCCTACAGTGAAAGCAACACAAAACTAAACAATACTAAGCGAGTTAAATCCTACAATTACATTATCTGACCTCCAAAGTACTCTAAACAATAACGCAACAACTTCCTAGACGGTGAGAGTAAACTGATCTGCTCACGTCTGCAACATTACGTAACAGGTCACGGATAAAAATAAAACAACAGTACAGCCGTACTGAGAAACGCACAAGAAAACTATTTCTAAAATAGCTTAGAAAATTGTTTAGAAACTTCGTTTAAAAACAAGCAAAGTGACACTGTCACATAAGTCTTGACTCCGAAGTACTTTGAACTTTTGTTGTCGAAGCTTCCATTGATTTTGTTGATTCTGGTCAATTCGTGGCGAATCTACAGTTCGATTACCGTGTTTTGGTTACTACAACCATGGCTCCATTGTGAGTGTGTTTAAAATATCTGTCCTTTGATTTACGTTGCAGTTCATTCGAAAAAAATGACAAAGAAGAAACTTCGATTTGGCGCCATTCCAAAGTTGAACATGCCGAGAAAAAGCCACCAGACTGCAAAGCCAGAGCCAAGACCCGAGCGATCTGTTGTTAGGAACATTGAGGAGCCTTCAGTTAAAGTCTGCTACAAGACATTGAACGAGTTTTCCCAACGCTTATCGCAGCTAAAAAGCCTCCATAACTGGAACATTAGAAATTACATTACAAATTACAAATTTCATACAACCCTTAAAGTCCTAAGATTGATCAAAATCAAATTTCTCCTTGAAATGACAATGATATTTGGTATGTGTATTGAAAGTTGAAATTAATTCTCCTAAATTTATTGCATGAAATGCATAGATAACACTAAGGAGAATTTTTATGTTGATCATTGGGCTTTAATGTTGGGATAAGTCACCTCTTTGTTGTTCGTTCTCGTTACAACTTCTACTGATTTCCTTGCGAAGCGCCTTTGCTTTAGTATGCTTTGCCTTGATCTTATAGCGATGAACTATATCCGGCCTTGACAAAAGCGAACGAGCGCACAAATACATACAAGCTCACAATTCCATGCAAGACATTCTTGCAAACATGGCAGTCTGGTTCAAGTTCTGCACTTGATATAATTGAGTTATAGTTGGCAATGATGTCACTATCAATAATTGCCTTGTGAAAACTAATTGCCCCCTTCTTCAAGCTGTTGGTACAAATATCTGCTCAACTCATTCCTTAAATATGCAGCAAACATTTTACTTTCTAACACATTGCAAAAAGGTTCGGGCTTAAATGTTGCTGCTGTTCGCTGTTGTGTTTTGCAGCCTTGTGTCTCTCGTAAATTCCTCTTGTTTTATACTTTTTTCCACAGTCATTGCAAACAATTTCGTGGTGCTCAACCTACAAAAATATCACCAAAAACGATTACATTAATAACTTTTCGCGAAGAACATAAAATTTAGCAGCTGGATTTTCTGGAAAGCTTTCCGCGACTCACTGGAGTATCGTAAAGAAATTATCTGCTACAAATTTTAACACTCGAACCGCATATAAACATGTTGCTATTACCCAGACCGCTTGAACTTCGACACCAAGCATTCATTTAAGCATTTCTTGATTCATAGGGATCCCAGAGAAAATTTATGTCGACGAAAAGGCAATAAATAGGCTTAGATTTTAGGCAAGAGTTGCTTGGATTCCGTTTGTTGACACAGGTTATACGAGTCGCGATCGTGCAGTCAAAGTGAAACAAATTTAAGCTTGGCAGTGCAAAAGTACGGCTCAAAATTACAATCTTTATACTTACATTACCAACTGCGACCGAAATTTGCTCTTCTATATCTTCATCTCCTTCACAATTCCTATAATTGCCTCTGAGTCTTCTCCCAAAACAAACAAATCGGCTGCACAGTCCGCCATCTTGAATGAAACTGTGCACGGTCGGAGTCACGTGATGGGTCGGTTCGACATCGGCGGCCGCGCTTTTGTTTTGCCCTTTGAAGTGTGCCGGTTTTCCTAACCAGTCACCTCTACTAACTATGATTAGGAGTGATAGGATTTTTTTTATAGCATATGAGGGTGAGTTGCAACAAAGCATACCCCCACTATCGTACAAAAGGGCGGATGGACCCCTCTCTCCAGAGTTTTCATTCTATTAAGGTACAGAAAAATTAATTTGCAATTAGTAAGCGTATAGCTTACTCTGCAAGATGACATAATTTTTGTTGGCTCATTAGAGCTGCCATTTTGGATCCGTCATATTGGAGCTCACCATTTTCTTAGATATATACGTCAGTTTGTGAAGCTGTTACTGGCTTCAAATAAACTAATGTTTGTTTTTCACCCTCACAAGAAACAACACTTAAACCAAGAAATAAGATAGCTAGTCATTATTTATTGTATCTCTTTTTACATTCAAAGTACATGTAACCACGTTGTTTTGGAAATAAAATTAGTCATATTGTCTTTTAAGCTGTGATTCTCATATTAACATACAAATTTGCTACTATTCACACTGCATACATTAAAGCAACGCATTTAAGATTAGTGCACATGAATAAATTAACACTTTGGCTCAACTGTTGTATGGTGCAGATCGTTTTTTTTTTCGTTCCTCGTGTTCCTTCTTTTTTCTCATTTAATGGCGGACGTACAGTATCCTGCAGGACAAGGATCCCCTGATCAAGGAATTCAACCAGCCGACAAACTAGCAGCTCAAGCGGCTGGTGGTCAAGTAGCTCAAGTAGTTCAACAAGTTGTTGGACAGGATGCTTTGCCGGTGGCTGAACACGTGGCTCAAGAAATTCAACAAGTCGCAGCACAAGTACCTCAACAAGCAGGTGGGACAAGCTCAACCCGGAGAGTTGGAGGTAGAATATGTTTACTTTTTTTTATAAATTACGAGCAGGGACAACCGCGGTAACCCTTTATTTGTCTTCTTCTTTGCTTGTGTTCAGTTTTTCTGCTTATTCATTGCTCGCGCTTTAGTCATTTTTGTTTGTTGTTATTAAGCTTATCGGTAAGTCGAGTGTATTTTGGGTCTTGGCGGGTTTTTATGGGTGACTATATGTTGTTAATGTCGGTAGCGTGTATATTTTTTCTCATGGATATGAGAATGTTTGTTATCGGCTTGGTTATTATTCTTTTGTTGTTGTTGTTATTGCTGTTCAAAACTGTTAGCGGTGGCGTACCGCTGGTAATTGTTTGACGTTTCTATAGAATGTTGAAACTTTACCAAAGCAAAACAATAGCTCTAAGATGGTGTCAAACTTTAAGTGACAAAATATATATGTATTATAAAAGGCAATGGGGTGAGTGTTCACCAGGAACAGTTAAAATGGGAGAGTGTTCACCACAGAAAAGGGCAATAGGGTGAGAGTTCTCCATGAGAAAAAGAGCGATGGGGTGAGAATTCACCATAGCAAAATAAAGAGCAGTGGGTGAGAGTTCACCATGGAAAAGAGCAATGGGGTGAGAGTTCACCATAGTAAAGATAAAGAGCAATGGGTGAAAGGTCACCATGAAAAAACAGTAATGGAGTGAGTTCACCATAAAAAGAGATGCGAGTTCACTATGTACAGACCTTGGGTAATAGTTCCCCAGGGTAACAAAAAGAGCAATGGGGTGAGAGTTCACCACAGAAACAAAGCCGTTTTTAATGGTCACACAGTTTTATGGAAAAAATAATGAAAATTGGATCTTGGGCCGCGCTCTCAAGTACAGCAAGATTTGTAATCTAAGTCACGTCAGCAAAATTTTAACAGCTGTTGGTTGTCCACTCGAAGGGGTTCTTACACAATGACATCAAACAAAATAACGTGCTTCTGCATTGGAACCCACCTAAATGGCATGCCATCTTGGTGGATATTGGAAAGAGCTGACCATAAGAAAACCCAAAAAGTGCAATTTGACAGAGCTACAGCGAAGCCATTATGCAAAATGTCATCCATGCATCGCGCCTGAGCTCGTGAAAGGCATTCAACAACAATCAGTTGCTTCGGATGTCTTTTCGCTGGGGATGATGTTACTTCTTTTTGATAATTCAAAAATTGAGCTGCCTCAAAATTTTTATGCGCTGTGCCAGGACTGTAGGTCAAAAGAGCCAGTTCAACGCCCAGAAATAATAGGCTTACAAAATTCGCGAAGTGGCTGTTAAACAATTAGTCTGCCCCCAGGATCGGTGATATACAAATGAGCCTTCTGCAATTTACTTTTTAAAACACTGAAATTGGCAACCTTAAAGCACTTGAATTAGAGAAATCATGTTCGGCAGTGAAGGATTTTTTAGAATAAACTTTGTACTGTTGATACAATGTGTAATTTTAGAACAAAAACATGCAATGGTCTCTTTGATTGATTTTATAATTGAGAAACGCGACTCGTCATGGTTGATGAAAGGCCTACTAAACAATAATTATCCGGCCGCCTATTTGAGCCTTGGTGGTACAGTGATGTCTTTGGGTTACCAAAGGATCATCAAGGTAGGTGGGTCGTGTCCCACAATACTCCTTACTGGAGACACAAAAACTTCAAAGACGACAGTTCTGAAGGCTTGTATGTCTATCACAGGAAATTCAGATCTTACAACTAGATAAAAACATTGAAACCAATCCTGCACACCTATCATATTTCAGTTAATATCTTTTTAAAAGAATGTGTAATTGTTTTATACTTCTTTAATAATCCCTTTATACGACACTCATGGAAGGATTTTTTTAAGTTTTTAGCCTTTGAGTCCCCTCCCACCACCCGGAATTGCACTTATTACTTGATACATAAACGTGACTTTAAGACATAAACTAACACGAAAACTTTCAGTTGATAAAATAAGGTTGTTGTGTTCGAGTATAAAGTGCCAATTTTACAATACGTCTGAAAAAATTTGTATTTTAGTGTGTTAACAAAAAGCTTTTGTTTAATTTTTGTCAAATCATACATGCGCTACACAGGTTTCTCCTGAACAATGGTAGGTCATGTGGGCAACCTGCTGTTTGTCTTCCTTTTAATTACAAAATAAAACTTAAAACAAAAACCTTGAATAAAACTAAAACTGTATTGAATATCTCAGTCTTATGAGAGCAATGCGAAATTCAATTTGCGGGAAGGGAACAACAAATGTCTAAGCTGTGTTCACTTGCTGTTTTTGTAACTCCTGGAAGTTCTTAAAAGAGAAAGCAGCAGCCATAAAGATCATTACCTCGAGCTCGGAAGTTATTTATTATTCTGCCAGTTATGTTAGGTTATTTTTGGTTCATTCACAATGTCATCAGAAAAACGTGCAGCAAAGCAACTGCTTGCAATTGCAGAAAATCCAGTCCATTGTCTTAAAGAAAGAGCAAGACAAAGAAGGCCTCGCCCAGACAAGCATGACATGGTAATTGCCTCCACAGCAATTGAGCCGGCAAAAGAAGATTCTCAAACAGCTCAGGGAACTACATCTGAAGACAGTGGGGCCATTTCCTGCACCTTTTCGACCGTTTTAAGCCAGGCCATTAAAACAGCATTTACCCCAGTGAATTTGGCTTCACTCATTGGCAGCAACGCCCAACCGTTGATGCCAGACACCCCCTTAGTTGTTGACAGGGTGGTACAAGATGTTGTGCTTGCCATTACAATCAACAATGCTCAGTCAGGAACTGAAGGTGTATTAAACACTATTTGTAATTTAGTTAGCACGGATCCTAATGATCCCAGACCTCAGAGTCTGTTTACTAGTGTTTCTGTACCTTTCACATCAAGGGTCAGTCCTAAAGTTAAGACAAAAATTTGGGCCAATCAGATTATTAATTTTGGTACTTTATTATTATTATCATTGTCACCGTCAGTAGCTTCGTTGAGTCAATCGTCCTTCACACTTGAACCCTGCTCACATCCAGGCAAATTATCAATATCTCACAGTGGGTCTCTGCTTCAACCATTTTTTTATGTGTATTCGGAAAGGAAAGAAACAGTGCAGCGCAGTCGAATGATACATCATTTTATCTTCAGTTAATGATTCTATTCCTGATTATTGTTCTATAGTTAAATATGCATCTGTCGGGATGCAACAAAGCCACTTAAGCATTTGGGTAATGGTTGTTTTTTGGCCAAAACAGACAAAAAATGTGCTTCTTGTATAATCCCTATTCACTCCGCTGACTATTCCTTGCTTGGTATAAAATGGAACAACATGTACCGGTACTATTCTGATCGATGTCTCAAATGTGGCTTTCAAGTTCATGTGCTATTTTTGAATCCTTTAGCACTGCATTGCCCTGGCTAAATCCAGTTATAGCATTCAAAATAAAAGGTGAAAATAATATTGGTACAACAATTTTTTATCATAGTCTTAGAAAATAAAATTCAAAGCTCTCAAGCAATTTACTTCAAGGGATATCAACAAAGGAGAAGTCATTTGCAAATACGAAGGGGAAATTATTTCACTCCAAGACGCCACAGAACATAAGACACTTTATGAAAACGCAGGGAGACCATGCACCCTAATGGTGTTAGAAGCTGGAGGACATTAGATTGTGTGAGTATTTAAATCGCCAAGTGTTAATATTTGAGCATTAAACATAAGCAGTTGTTCATCAATAGATGCTCTGAACAGTGATTTGTTATAGCTGTAAATTGTTATACAAAAGCTGGCTTAAGTTTATCATCATTTTTATTATTGTTGTTTAATTTCTTTACTATATTCTTTTTAAAATTATTATTTATTATTACTTTTTGTTATTGTCTTGTCTTTTATATATATTTAGTGATGTATTTTCTTTATACGTATATATACTACACCCTCAACACTGTATCCTATGCTTTTCCTTATATGGCTATCATGTTACGAATTATCCACTTGTATACTTAAATTTATTTTAGCCATTATCTTTTATCTCACTCCAGCTCTGGCTCTGTAGAAGACTAGTTGACTAGTCAAAATATCGGCCATATCCATTTAAATTGTCCAATAAAAAGTGTCAACATACAAGCCGTGCATTTATAGTTACTGTTTTTATACACCTCAAGTGAATTTTAGTACATGTACATGGATGATCATGATTCAAGAGGTGAAAACAGTCTTTGACATCAATGACAGGGAATTGAGGTTTTGTTTTTCAGTTTAACTGATGATTCTATCACTGCAACCCAGAAAATCCAGAAGTTGTACAGCTTAAAAAATTTAAAAGATTGTGACCGTGATGTGAAAGCACACTTGTAGTTCTGTAACATCTTGACCAATACTGAAAGCATCGATAGCGAAAGAAAATTGTAACTTGCCCGTGCAGGAAAGGTTAAATTAAATTTTTTTCTTGGAACCACATTATTGTATAACTTAACTGTGAACTGATACAAGCTGACCTATCCGATACAACTTGGGATTTTCGTAGCGCAAGAATGCCAAGAGCACATGACAGTTTGCCCCAAACACCGGAACACGCTTGGTATAATTTACAGTTGACCAATTAAATAAACGTTAAGGCCCGTTGTTCATAACACATTGTGTTAAATAGTGCCAGTTCGTGAAGCTGTTACTGGCCTTGAATAAACCGATGTATGTTTTACACTTTACAACAAATTTGAACCACAATACAGAAATGTTCTTCCTATTTGGGGATATCTTTTACTTCTTGACTAGTTTGTGTCCACTGCATTCTAAAATTATGGTGAATTCATTTTTTCCTACAGTTAAATTTCACAGCTGCAAGGACAGCGACAGATGATGAGTTCCATGGGTAACATGTTTGCACTGAGATTATTTGTCCCTATGTCACGCAAGCCAAAAGAAGAACTGACGCCCCAAGTTTTTAATTCTGCTTGGGATGAAGTTTTATAACAAAAAATACCAATAATACCAATTCCACCTTTATTTTCCATCCCATGTGAAGATGCATTTAGGTATCAGTCTGGAACTAGCCATATTTATGAATCAGTTAAATGTAAGCTATGTTTTCTGAATGTATTTTTTTGATCAGTTTTCTGCATGGCAAAAGTCTGGCACTTTTGTTGTGTCCAATGATCAGTTTTCTGCATGGCAAAAGTCTGGCACTTTTGTTGTGTCCAATGATCGGTTTTCTGCATGGCAAAAGTCTGGCACTTTTGTTGTGTCTAATGACCTTCAAATTAATGCAAAAACCAGGACGTGTCTGAAGATAAAAAGTCATGGAGAGAGAAAAAAGGCAAGGGTTGTTTTTTTAAAGCATTTTTTGTCTGTGCAGTTACATGTCTGTTACAATATTTATTTTAAACAGTTGCCTGTTTTTAATCGGTAAGACCCATTAACTATCACATATCTTGAGTCAAGTGACATATTCAACTGTTATACTCCATTTAGACTGGGCAAAAACAAATTGTTAAGTTTGATCATGAACGATGTAGGTTTCACAGTCAAGAATGTTGTTATCGGGTGATATAACTATGCTAATCATGTTTGACACGACTTTTCGTGAACATGATCTTAACTAAGAAATGAAGTAACCTGTTCAAGCAAGAAACTTAAACTGACCATTACAAATGAGAAATTAGCTTAATCTTGACTGAGATGAATATTTTTTGTTCATAGGCATGCAGTTGGCCTGTTATTTTATTTGCAGTCTATCATTTTGGTTACTTAAATGTACCTGCAGCCGTGTTTTTATTTTACTCTGTTAGGAACATCTTCAGATGAAACAGTGTTGTCCTTTGATATTAAGGAGCAACTTACTGTGAATAGTTTTGAAGATTGAAAAAAACACCCAAAGAACGTAGTGCCTTTCTCGTCAGTGCGATAGAAAGTGCTTCTGCGTTTGATTCCCCCGGTAGAGGTAGAAGCCCCTCAAACAAAAAGCATATGGTCGATGGAATACCTTGTTGCATAATGGGATGGTACACCGTTTATGGTATTGCTCGATCTTGGTACGTATGATATGGGTTCTATCTCTACGGAATAGAATATTCTGGGCTTTAGAAATTCTTGTCAAGTCTAACATTGCTTCAAAAGGGAGGGAGAGGGATAATTGTTATCGAATTAGAATTGACTTTAGTTAGCATTTTGCATGTGTCGATAACAAACTAGTATCTCGTCTCTGCCTGACTTCAGTGTTTGTAGTTAAATTACCGAAAGAGACATTATGCTAACGGTCGTTTTTAGAATGCGCTACCTTAAAATGTAAACAGTCAACCTTTCGGGTAGAGTTAGAATTAAGATATATTGAACTAATATTACTAATATTACTACTGGCAGGGCTGTAACTTATGTATAGTAAATTTACACAGATGTATAGTAAATTTACTTTGTATGTTATAATGTGGGAATTCTGTTTTGGAGACGTTTTAGGGAAAGCTTCCGCGATGTTTATCCTTTCATTTACTTAGTTACTATGAAAAGTCTAGAGAAATGGCAGAAGGCCCAGCCGAAGAACAAGGGAGAGGATGTAGCCTGGCATACGAGTTGGCCTTTTTTTTTTTTTTTTTAACTGCGCTTTTATTACAAACAACACTCACAAGCTATTTACATGGTACTAGAAACAATACAATACATACGTATCTAAATTAGGGAAAATTACAACACACTATATATTTAACAATACATTACAATAAGTTAAACAATACATTAATTACAGTCGCTGGTACGTTACATTTAAATGTATTATTGCATTGCTTACATTACTAAAATACAGACTCTAACTAGCTGAGAAGGAATTTACATTTCTGTTCAAATTTCTACTCATCATTTGACATGACAGCGATATATTTTTCAGTCTTGATTTTCTTGTGCACTAATGAGATGAAGTCATTAAAAACGCCTTTGACATTGTTAAGTGCATTGACATAAAGAAAATATTTGCCCAGCAGTATGAGATGATTGAGGGCTAAACAGTGCGACAAGGACGGGTAATTCCAAACATCATTCGGCAACTGTCGACTGGTTTGGAGAGTTTGTAAGAAGCACTGCAGACCACATGCCGAACAGCAATGCAAGACATTTACCTTCTTGTTTGTCCAAAACGGCAGTGTTCAACATTTATCGTGAGCAGATGGCCAGTAAACCAATGGTAGCACGCACTACGTTCATGTATAGTGTATGGAGAAAACATTACCGAGATGTGGGAATCCCCAAGGTGAGCAAAGTACAGTTTAAAAAAAATCAAAAAATCAAAAGTACAGTTAAAAAAAATTGGACTGTGCGTGTGGCGTTGCGCCTGCAATCTTGCATGGGGTAGTGCAAATGTGATTGCTGAATGATAACATCAACATAATGTTTAGATCTAGAGAATTAATTTGATTATTGCATCCTTATAAACAACACTGCCTAGGAAAGGAAACAGAATTTTAGGATTTTAATTGCAAGATTCTTGGACCTTATATTTCGGAAGTATAGGTAGGCGGTTTCACAGTGATCCAATCAGATTGCAGGATAATCGCAGTCAGGCAATCAGCAAGGTCGGATATGGGTCACCTGTTCATCAAGTGTTGGATGCAAAGGATAGCTATGTAATGAAGGTGACTACTTTCCCTCACAATGCCCAAAAGTAAGTACTGATTTCCATAATAATTCGCATCAATATCAGGAAATTTAAAATGAATTTTCATTTTAGTTTCAGGAACACATTTGTTCCCTCCAACCCTAAAAGGGATGTATTTGTCAGTCATTTAAACAAAGTATTGCATGGCAGTTCAGCAGGGGGATTGGTGTGCTCCCTTTTCAAGAACATGTTTAAAAATGGTTTGGTGAAAAAGGTCCACAAATTCCTTAATGACAATAGATATTCTTTGCTGTATTTAACCGATGTTGTTTTTGTTTTGTCTTCCAAGGTATAAAACAGTAGTAGCAATATCATTCCTCTTCCCTATAGCACGGAAAAGTAACAAAGAAATAAAATAGCGGATTTTACAAGGCCACATGTACTTCATATCACCAAGTCGTTATTGTAATCTTTACTTTCTTGAGAGAGTATTAGCCATTTCGAAATGAGGCAGTTGTCAGACATTGTAGATACAGCAGACAGTAAATAGTGTTGACAAATAGTGAATATATGATTACAAGAAAATGAAGTTTTATGGTTAGCAAAAATGCAATAACATGTATACGATTGATGTGAAAGACAAACTGAAAGAATGCAAACATGAAATGTGCCTTACATTAAATCATTCAATAGTTTACGATGTGTTAAATGCTGACAATGTAAAAGCTGTGATCACTTTTTTTAATTATAGCTGCAGATATCCTGCAGGTAAATATTATCCAAATGACACTGGTTTGAAGAAGTACTTCATGAGCTGTTGTTTTTATTTTGTTTTTATTTATACAATAGTTTGGTCAGCTGCCACCAACCTTATACGTCCAGATGGACAACTGTTATAGAGAGTGCAAAAACCGGTTCGTCCTTGCTTTTCTCGCTATAATGGTGGAATCGTAGGATTTCAAGAAGGTTAGTTGATTATGGATAGGCACTATATAAATATTTATTTATTTATATTATTACTTTTATTATAATTGATGAAGTACTTCATGAGCTGCTGTTTTTATTTTGTTTTTATTTTTAGGACAGTTTGGTCAGCTGCCACCAACCTTATACGTCCAAATGGACAACTGCTATCGAGAATGCAAAAACCGGTTTGTCCTTGCTTTTCTTGCTCTACTGGTAAAGCTCAAGGTTTTTAAGAAGTTAAGTTGATTACGATAAGAACCATTCATCCTTTCCTTCCTCCCTTCCTTCCTTCCTTCTTCCTTTATTTCTTTTTTTTTTTCTTTCTTTCTTCTTTCTTCCTTCCACAGACTCAATTGTTAATTTCTTGTTTTTGGTTCTCAGTTACAAATGGTGTACTTTTTTGTTTTAGATTATGCTGATGGTTGGCCAGACGTACAAGGACATTGATCAAATGTTCTTGTGTGTGTCCTGAAGGCTGTCCAAACACAATGCGAGAACCCTTGAGGACCTGCCTCGAGAGATTGGGATGAGCTACACTCCATCCATGGATGCTCGCGTCCTGTCGCTTATACAGGACATAAAGTAATGGATGGAGAAAGCAGCTTTTAACAGTCTCTCTGGCCACAGCCAGCAACATCCATTCAAACTAAAGCTGGGCAATGATGGAAAGGCGGAGCTGATAAGAAATGGTCAATCACGCGACCGGCACCAAAGGGAAAAGGGTAACACTGCTGGACGGTCTGCCGACTGGGGTTCCAAAGCTTCTAAAGCACGACCCAACCAACAAGTGCCTTGATAAGGTGGATGGGAGTGTGTGGCGTATCAAAAGTCATATGAGTTTATAGGCTGTTGCCAATGGCCTTGTGACAATAACTTAACAATAAAATTTACTTCTGTATGTGTTGCTCTTGGTACAGAGAAAGGTAATAGTATTTTTTTCATTTACCTGGTAACTGAAAACTCCAGTGTACATGTACAATTGGTGCGTGAAATGTAACTACACTGTATAACCCTGGCCCCGGTTCCTAGAAAGACGATTAAAGTATCCCCTGATTAGCAGTTAATCAAGGATTAAATAACTTTTCCCTGGGATAACTAATCTAGGGATAAAAAGTCGTTCCTGAAAGTAGGTTTAAGCCCTTGATTAACTATCTCAGGATTAGTAACAGTTTAAACCCGATAAACCAGTTTTTCAAATATTTGGCGCGAAAAGTTTCTATTTTGCACTGAGAAAACCAAAATGGCGGAAAATGATGAAGTTTTTGAAGTAGTTGAGGCAAAGGCCGAGAGAAGAAGAAAAACAAATTTCTCTGTTGACGAGATATCAGTAATTACAGAAAGTGTGCAAAAAAAACCTTGAAACCATACAGTCGAAGTTTACAAACAATGTAACTAACAAGAGAAAAAATGAAATTTGGCAACAAATTACAAAAGAGGTGAACACGTTGGGCTATGCAAATCGTGAGGTGCGAGAAGTAAAGAATAAATGAAAGAACCTCCATTCAACTGCCAAGAAGGAATTCTCTGAATTCAAAAGAGAGTCCAAGAAAACTGGTGGTGGACCACCACCGAAGAAACCGTCACAGTCAAGTGAACAAATAATTGAAATTTTTGAGCACACACCTGCTTTTTTTGGCCTGAGGGGTTTCGAGACTGGCGCCGACGGGGGAGCTGGTAAGTAATATGCAAATTTTTACTGTTACATAACAAATGCTGGTCATGTGATTTCCTTGAAATGAGTTGTTCGCCATGTTTACACGGCAGTTGTTTTCGCAAACTAAAAGATAAGTAACTTGATTGTTTGGAAGAGGAAAATTTGTAGGCAAATGTCCAGTAAACATTGTGCTCTAGTTAAGACCGCGTTTAAGTGGTCTTTGTTTTCAATCCTTTCGATAGGTTAAGCTTATTTTAAAAGTCTTAGTTAATCATATAGTTATTAAAAGGATAAACAAATTTATGCTTGACGAAGTAATGGCTGCTGGCGGCAACCATTATTTGGAAAATGCCCAAAGCAAATCAATCTATATTTGGCTGTCGCACATCAATAAGAAAGAAATATCAAGGTTTTGGGATTTTCCAAGTACTCCATTAGTCAGATGCAAGCAAAGAAATCTAGAGAAAAGATTTATTAAACATTATAATGTAAGACAGAGTTGTTGATGAAGAATCTCGGAGGCAAATTGAAGAAGGAAAAGTCCACAGTTGCGAGACATTTTGAGCTAGAGGACATCAACATTCATGAGTATCTTTGGTTCCATTTCAATACCTCGATAAAACATGTACTTTGTAATATATGGAAACTTCAATTTCATGCCACCATTTTCCACTATCGGGAAACTATCCAATAGACAGTTCTTGGTTCTATGGATCCTTCTTCTGGAACTTACAAATTCCTTCCTTAAAAAGCTGATATTTTTTGTGGATCTTCCTCCAAACTAGTCTGCGCAATGATACCTGATAATTCAAGTCTGATTGGGTGTTCTTGTTCAAGGCTGTTGAGCAAAGTATTATTGTCCAGGGCAAAAGGTGCGATATATTCCTTGTCTGGAAATGCTGTTTTTCTCTGTCACAAATGTAACATAATCCAACCAAAGATCGCAGTTTCTGCTGTCATGAATCATTATTACCTCAACAGCCAATGAACCAGAAAGAATTAAAATCTGACTATCACAAGTGACAGTCATGACCCTTTGACACTGTTCAGATGATCAATGGACAACAAAATGTGAGGGCTGGTTGGAGTTAAAATTGTGGCATTCGTATGTTATTAAATAAATATTATCACACTGCATAATCCCTTTTAGACCTTCATAGTGACAACATATAACTTGTACCATCTTTTTTCCCTGTTGATTTGTGGACACTAAGATGTATAATGATGTTGACTTGATAGAATTGACATCCGGAGGAGATGTTAAAAAAATGTGCCTTGAAACTATTTGAAGTGCTGTTCACAGAAAAGGAGATGGCAAATCGCATGATTGCGCTCATGGAAAGGACAAAAGAAAGGACAACGTCCTAGTAGATGAAAAACATGTTTATTTGCCAAAACATAAGGATTATAATGTCTCACTGAATTGAATCGAAGTTGCATCTGTACAAAGATGTTGGTTTTTTTTTTTTAAAAAAAGGAAATAAAATTTGAAGAGAAGTCAGGGAAACGATCCATGATTACAAAATCATGGAAACTTGCTCTTTTTTGTACAGTGGCATGTTGATCTATGTTTCCCACATCAAAGACATTCCTTTTTACCAGAGATGTCAGATAACTTTAATGTAATTGATTTTGAGAAGCTAAAGGATGATATAAGTGTCACCGATAATCACTGCTTGAGATATGTTTGCCGACAGAGCGTTTCTTCGGAAGATATAATTGACTATAAACATCAAGTGTGACTGTTGGACGGATGAGACCAATGAGAGCACATCAAATATTTGTGCCACATTGATTTGGAAAACAAGTTCACATGCCTACTCTTCCAAATTCACAGCGTGTGCACCAAACAAGCACCTTGTCACAGCGACCTATTTTGAGGCACTACAGAGAGTAGCAACTTGCGACAGGATACTGTCACTGCAACTGTGGCCTAGCGTGTCCCAGCCTCAATAGCAAGTACCTTAAATATGGACAAAGCCATCCTTACCCTGGGAATTTTTGCTGCTCTATTTGTTCCAAATATGGGAATGGCGGTGGGGAAAGTCATCAGAATAGCCAGAACCCTAAAAGCGTCAACTTCTTTCCCTGTACTAAAGTTGGACCAAGAAAACTCAAAATTATCTGGTGTATCAAACAGAACTCGATGTGTTAGAATTTGAGTGCTTGGTTGCAGATCACTATGAAAGAGAAAGTTTTAACGAGAACTTCGCTAAGATAAAAGGAATGACGAAAGAAGCAATGTGTGCCCTGGATGGAAAGGTTAATGTCGTTCTCATTAAGGAAAACATTGTAAATGATCCAATTTCTATATATAAAGATCCCAGCATCATTTAATTAAGGTCCTTATTTATTGAACCTTATCAGTTGAGGCTACAAACTGGTATAATAATGCCCAATAGGTAAATATTGTTTTTCATGATGTCACACAGCACATATACCTGTAAACACCCTTAATTTTGCTGCTTCTCAGCTGTGACCCCATATTGAATCAGCATAAGATACAATTGAATTAAAAAAATAGGCCACCTTAAAATGATTATGCTGACCCTATTTTTTTCTTCAAAAATTTATCCGCGATCAATGTCAGGCGTGTATAGCAAGCCAATACTTTTTTAAATCAGGCCTAACCACAACATATTCACTATGGATTTTTTATACCATTATTGTAGCATCAACTGATTAAGATTTGTAGCACTGACCCATCAAAGTATAAGAGCTGGAAAGTGCTGGAAACCGTTACCAGCCACCTTAAAGGAAAGTTTTAGCTGTCATAGAAGGGGCAGAAGGTTCGGGAGATGGTGTCTTGTGAGAAGTTTATTCATTGCAAGAAGTTAATTCCTGTCCCAAAGTGCAGCATAACAGTATTTTCTGGCTGCTGTTAAAGTTGTTTTACATGTTGTTTTTTGTAATGTAATTAACTGCATCAAATGTTGTTTGCTTAACATAAGGTCAAATGCAAATTCAATGATATTCTCACTCAAAGCAAGCTATACAGCTAATGAATCTAAGGTGGAAATTTCAAGAATTTCCGTCAACGAAGCTGAGGTAACTCTGAGCAGTGACAAAGCCAAACAAACTAAAGCAACAAATACAGCGGACCATGCTACCTTGACTCCATGTTAGAATTAATGCGTTTCCAAGCTGGCATCCACCCATACCTGACAAACCACTGTCTTAGCGCCACAACTGTTATGGTTCTTTCAGACAGCAACTGTTAGACAAGGCACATTAAATCCGTGACGGGCCTCAAATCCAATCAATCGATCTATTGAAACAACTTTATAGCATGCCCCAAGCACCCTGTTGATTACAACCGTATTATTTTTCTTAAAAATAGTATATAATTATGTTCTGAGGTATCATCTTTGTAAATATTTTTACTACTAATCTTCATGTGGGAATATTCACCTTAATGATAACTTAATAGTGAGAAATGCTTAGTGTTTTTGCTAACCCATTCCATTTGAATTTGTAAATAAATATAAAAATTGTTTTGTTCACACTTCTGTGTGTTGTTTTGTATTAAAAGCTTGGTAAATACGAATCTTAAAAAAGGTAAACTTTTCCAAGAGATGCACTAGTGACTCTGTCCTCTATTTTCAACGAAATCATGTGGTTATTTCACTAACTAATCGAGGTTCCTTCCTTTACCATTGATCCTTGCACCACTCTACTAACTTTGTAAATAGTGTGAAATAATAAAAATCTGAAAAAATCTGAAATCTGAACCTAACTTTCAGGCGCTTCAGTTACCACTCAAAAGATATCAAAGAAAACTGTCCCTCAATATTTTCCAACCCACTGGTCTGCATTTTTTTCTTTTTTTCCTTTTTAAGGGCAAACCACAAATCTTTTTTTTTTTTTAAATTTAATCTCCCCTTTCCCTTTTTTTTTCTTTTTTTTTAAACCCCCCCCCCAGTTCTTGAAGTTGCACCGCGGACAAAGACATGGACAACGCCGAGATGGGTACGTTTAATTTAAACGCTCTTTGTTAAGAAATTTAAACCTGACAAAATGAATTCAAGGCAGATTAAAACCTTTTGCCCATTAAAGCACTTTAAAGATGTAAACTGTGTTGCTTTACGTCGAAGTATCAAAATCGTCATTAGAATTCCGATCTCGCACCTTCGACAAATCCTATTTCCAAAGTTATTGAGTTGTTCAATTCTCTTCTAGATTAACAGCTCAGGGAAGCCCTTTTTGATCACCGTGTTGAAAGCTTAACTTTCTAGACTAGCCGTTTTGTACTAGAGATCGGACGTGACATTGCGTGACAAGCCGAACGTCAGATAAGTCGTTTTGTATTTTTTGTAGCCCGGATGTGACATGCACAAATTTTGTACCCCCTCTAGGGGTTGTAGAAACATGTGCTCGAAGAATAAATATGGAGTCCAAACACACCGTACGTATTCCTTGTTTATTTTTAAACTTGTTGCTTGAATAAATGAAAATAATTTTGAAGTTAAAGGTGTTGCTGCATTACTCGGCAGATTGATTATCTGTAGCAACACTGAAACCCAGACCGCATTCATCAATTTCTTGCCAGTAAGATTAGGCAACTAGCAACCTGGAGCTCAACCAACTGAAGAGCTGGGGACTCTAATCTCTTCCAGGTTGAAGGCAACAAAATCAAAGGGAGTAATCAATGAAAGAAAACCAGTTGTGCCTTCCATGCTGTCAAATAAGCTCCAGAGTGAGCTGGTGCATAAGTTGAAATTTCTCAAGCATGCACTGTTATGCAGAATTAATTACTAGCCAAGCTGAGCAACACATTGAAGAGAAAACAGAAGAAAGCAAAAAATGGTGAACAAAAAAGAACGCAACACAAATACCAAGAGCTCACACCAGCCATGAAAAAAGTACATTAAATACATAAGAATGGCCGAGTGTACAACATAGCACATTTCTATTTCTTACAAATTGGAAAAGCTTATGTACCAACAAGTGGGTGCCTTTTACGATGGCTTTCATTGTCTTGATGTGCTTTATGACTCAGTAGAAAGTACCTTAAATACCAACAAAGACATCTTTACCCTGGGAATTTTTGCTGCTCTATTTGTTCCAAATGTGGGATTAGTGGTGGATAAAGTCCTCAGAGTAGCCAGTACCCTTAAGCATCAACTTCTTTCCCTGTTCTTAAGTTGGACGGAGAAAACTCAAAATTACCCTGTGCAACAAATAGAAGGGTTAACAATGGGAACTGAAAATCTGCTGCCAAATTCCTACATTGAAACCAAGATAAATTTCATTTGGTGTAATAGTTGGGGTGTGTTCACAATTTACAAGGTGAAGCTGTAACAGCAATTTTCATATGACAGAAGACAAGCTTCCTGAGCTGGTGGAGAAAGAATCAAAGCGTTCAAAAAACAGGAAGAAAAGGAAAGGCAAGAAAAAACCAAAAACTGACAGCAGGGGATCTAAAGGACATGGCAGTTATTTTGCTTCGAGAAGTTTTGTTAGAAATGGACATTCCATTTAAGTCAAGCTGAGTGGTTTAAAACAAAAGCTTATTGATAATCACTCACGCAAGATCAAGCTTGAATGTAAGTCGGCTGGACAGACAGCGCAAGTGAGCTGGTGCATGCATTGAAATTTCTCAACCATGTGCAGTTAATTCTGCATGGATTGATTTCAACAACCACAACTTGGGCAGGCAAACAGCTTTCTCATCCGAAACTCAAGTAAATTTTGCATTCAAGTTTTCTGATATTTTTGGATATTTTTGGTCCTTGTCAATTTCCTCGACCTTATACGTCTACTCTCACTCTCAAGTGCTCTGGTGGCTTGTTTCAAGGTACCAACAGAATCCAGTGCTATCATAAGAGACAAAGATGAAATGTTGGTTGCTATTGACCACATCTCGCCATCTGTTCTTGAAGAGGTACATATAGAAAAGGACCAAAAGCAAGATGACACCATGCCCACAAGTGGTAAACTCAGCGATATCCCTTCCTTTTCAATTGCCCTACAATGGCAAATCGCTGAAAAAAATGAGTGATGCGAAAATGACACGAGCGATTCACCAAACCTTATGTGCAACCCTTAAGTGGTGGATTACCTTGAGACGTATATTTTCCATTGGGTTTAAAACCCTTTCCCTACTACACCGCCCTGTACCGCCTTGGGAAAAACCTTGTCAAATTTCCTATGCCGCCCTGTACCGCCCGGACAAAAATAATACTTTCTAACTCCACCCACAAAACTTGTTTTGCCCTCCTTTGTTTATATCAAACTCATTGTCTTTTAACCAATCAAAAACCGGCTAGTGCGCATAAATTTTCCACTTGGTTGACCAAGCACATGGGTTGAAACACAACAAGTTTTCTGAAACGAATCAACATGGCCGCCCGCTACGATGTTATGGAAGTCTCTCAAGCCGAATACGACGAAATGTTTGGAAATTCCGACTCTGAAATTGAAAGAGATGTAGGAGAAGAGTCAGATCTTGATTTTGATGGTTTAGAAAATGAAAACAGCGAGAGTGAGAACGGTGAAAGCGACAATGAAAGTGAGCAAGAAGACGAAGTGATGCTCGAGTGGACGAACGATCTCCGCCATATCACTGTTGATGATTTTACTTCCCCGACTGGCATCACATTTGAGCTTGGAAATGATGCTCGACAAATTGACTTCTTCAACAAGCTATTTGGAGAGGACACTGTAGCCCACATTGTCACCGAAACAAACCGCTACGCACGTCAACAGTTGGCCGAGCGAGTCGAGCAACTCGCAAAATGGACTGATGTGACAGTTCCTGAACTGAAAGCATATTTCGGGGTATGCATTAAAATGGGCATCAATTCGCTCCCTTCAACAGCAGATTACTGGTCCAGTGATCCCTACCTTGGAAATGAAGGAATTAAGAAAGTTATGACAAAGAACCGTTTTGAGGAAATTACTCGTTTTCTCCACTTCAACGATTCCTCAACTGAACCGCCGCGTGGTGATGAATTGCACGATCGCCTTTACAAAGTCAGGCCAATTTTGGACGCCTTCAATCAGAAAATGCTCGCACTTTACAAGCCCAAGAAAAACATTTCCGTGGATGAAGGGATGATTGCTTTCAAAGGCAGATTATCTTTTCGACAATATATGCCAGCAAAGCCCACAAAATATGGCATCAAAGTTTGGTTAGCGGCTGATGCTTCGAATGGCTTTGTTTTGAACCACAAAGTCTACCTCGGCAAGGAAAGAAATGGCGCTGCGGCTCCCCCAAATGGACTTGGCTACGATGTAGTCACTAACATCTCTCGCCCTTTTTATGGAAAAAACCATCATTTGTACTTTGACAATTTTTTCTCTTCACCAAAGCTTTTAGAAGATCTGATGGGGGAGAAAACTTATGCTTGCTCGACAGTGCGTGTCAACCGAAAGGGATTGCCTCCGTGCTCTTCACGCAAACTGAAGAAGGGAGAAAAGGTTGTTGCACAGAAAGGCAACCTTGTTTTTACCAAGTGGCATGATAAGCGAGATGTTTCTGTTTTATCAACCAACTGTGACCCGCTGGATCCGCCTCAAGTCAGTGAGAGGCGAAACCCACGAGGTGGAGCTCTTGTTCGTGTTGAGAAACCAAAATCGATCGCCATGTACAACGAGCACATGGGGGGAGTTGATCATTCGGATCAACTCCGGGCCTACTACAATACCTGCCGACCATCTAGGAAGTGGTATAAATACATCTTCTGGTTTATTTTTGAAGTGGTTCTTGGCAATGCATTTATCCTAGACAAGGAAAATGTCAATCGCCCGGGACGCCGAACAGTGCGAGAGTTCCGTTTGCCTCTGGCCAAACAACTGATCGGTGGCTTTTCTAGTCGCTCTGAGAACAGAAAGCGTTCACAGAAAGCTGCTTCGCTAGAGCCTTGTGTCAGCCCAGAAAATGCTGTTGGACATTTTGTTTCAAGAAGAGAGGGAAAGGCACGCAAAAGACACTGCATACAGTGTAAACGGGATGGACGAAAAACTGAGAGCAACCGCGCGAAGGAAACAATCTACGAGTGCGCACAATGTGGTGTTGCCTTGTGCAAAGAACCATGCTTTCTTCGCTTTCATTCACTGTGAATACCCAGTTTTTGTAGACCTTATGTATAAATAAGAGTCAAACCAGTCAATTTTCAGGTTTTTTGTAAAATATTTTATTGTCTTAACATTATAGGATGTTTTAACCAGTTAAATTAGTGCTGCTGTTATGGCGGCAAATTCAAATTTTTTTAACATCTTCATTTTTGAAACTCAAAATAGTTCAACTTAGGAACTCTTGACTACCTTCTTATATAAAGATTACAAATAAATTGTTACTTAGCTTTTGAAATTTGTGTGTTTTAATGCTTTGTCTGCTCTACAAATCTACTGAGCATGTATGTTTTGATTTTGTGTATGATGTTCAGTGGAGTTTTCTGAAGAGGCTAGGAAATAAGAGAAGTTTACTCTTGGGCGGGGCCAGTAAGTAAAGGGTTAATGTCGTCTGGTCTTCTTTTAGGTAATCGGATTGGTGACTTATTTATGATACTTGAAATTATGTTTCTTGTTAAGTTAACATAGCGTGTTATGAGTGATGATGATGAAACAAACAAGTGATGATGATAAATTCTAGCGTTTGTTATACTTATTGCTTAAACAGGTGATCTCTCTCTATTTACCTTAAAACGTGGGGGTTGGTTCAAAGCTTAATCTTTCTGTCATGCACTTCATTTGTTTCTTTAACTTCAACTGGGCTTTTTTCTTTCTTATGTCAGCCTCTAAACAAGACTCTGTCAGCCACTGGGCTTATGGAGCTATGGAAAAAATTGTGAAGGTTAATCATATAGTTGGAATGAAGCCCATGGACTTGGCCTGTTATATCATACAAATGGTACAGAATAAGCTTGGGCGGTTATGGAAGTTCCATGATGATGTCCCAAGCAATTTGTTATTTATCTGCCGCATCATTAAAGGGTGTTTCACAAATGGGACAGCCAAAAATTATCCCTTATGGAAGTTCCTCACTTCTATTAATCAATGCCAGGTTTAATTTTCATTCTTATTCCTAGTACGAGGATTTGAAAGAGCTGGGGGTTAACTGTTTATTTATTTCTGACGATGATGGGAGTGGATCAGGAACCATGGCAGTATATGGTAACTCCAAAGCACTATAATTTGTGCAACCAGTTAGCGCCAAAGTTCTCCGCATTTGTCAATGGAGAAGGTACCCTTCTGGATTTTTGACCTTTTCATAGGAGTCCAGGTGACTAAATAATTGAGTAAAACACTTGTCCAAGAATCAGTTACATACTGAAGTGTTACGGGACTATTCAACACAACAGAATATATTAGTTAAGTGATACCAATGACATGCATGCTTGAATTAACTTTGAGTAATCATGTTTCCAGACTTTGCATGTATAAACACTATTTAAAAAATTCCCGATGCATTGATTTTATACCTTTTTTTTCAATTCTAAGGAAGCGGGCGCACCCAAGACAAGAGACACGAGCAAAGGAAGATGAAAAATCGATGTTAAGACGTCGTTTAATGACAAATACAGTGAGTGCAGTTTCCATGCATCCATCCTTTCCTAAATATCATGCGTCTAGCTAGAAAAGCTCTTGGGAATGGTATATCCCCCGTAAACTGCCTATTAGCAAGAGCGCACCATTTATACCACCTAGTCTTTATTACCGGTATTTCGTTTAATTCTATTTCAGGTGCAGCTTATGGAAAAGCTTTAAAAGTTCCCTATGAAGAAATGAAGGGTGGACATTCCGGCCTGATGACTAACTTGGCTTGTATGCAGGCTTAACCTACATGGATGAAGATTTTAAATAAAGCGAAAGATGGCCCCAGATGTCCTTAACTTCTTGATGGCTTCTGCTGTACCTAAGCTTTGAGATAATGGTAAACAAGTAGTGCCATTATATGTCGAATATGGTATTCTTATAAACTTCTGGTGTAGGGAACTGTCATTGGTTCAGAAGATATTCTATTCTATTTTATATATATTAATTACGTTTTTTTAGTTAGGCAGGTTAGGTGTCCACAATTAGTAGAGGGGACTTTTCCCCTCAGCTTCTACAGATTTGACACGTTAATAAAGTTATTTTTATTATTATTGTTATTATTATTATTATTATTATTATTATTATTATTATTATTATTATTATATTATACAGAAGGAACAGCACAGCCCAGTTCTTTGTCCAGTTTATTAGATCTTTTGTCAAATGTGTCACCATCAGCAGCACTGACTACAAATAGCATCATGTCAACCCCGCATGCCAGTGCTCCTTTCGCTGTCTCGGGTCAGTCAACTCAAAATTCAGTAAATTCCACCAATATAGCTCAGCCGCTGCAATGGCCACCAGCAACCCCAATGAACTATCCTGGTGTTCAAATCCGAGTGCCACTTAACAGCCAGTTGGAATATTCCCTTCAGTACATGCCAAATCCCTAAAACCATGGTCTGGCTAACAATACGTTCGATGTCGGCTCTGCCTTTCCTTGTGGGCCAGTTGTACAACAGCCTTATTCTAGCCGATTTATACCTTTGGCGCAGAAACCAGTGGATATCCATGTTCCAAAACCAGTGTCGAGCCATGGGCCGCATGATTTCATTAAAACTATAAAACAGATACAAGCTCTTTGGAAGAAATGGCAGAAGTAGACGAAAGTGACGAGCCTACAATAACAGAATGTCTCTATTGGAATCGTTATTAATATATAATAGAATACTAATGGAAAAAAAACTCATAACATCACAAGTACTCCCCATGTTCTCTCAATACTGTCAGTATACTACAGAGAAGTCAAACCTTTCTTTTCCGATGTTTCAACGTATGTGGCAGACCTGGCATGTTCTATAATGGAGCTTCAGCAGCTAATATCAAGTTTCATTTCTGAGGTAGCATTTCATAGGCCAAAGCATATGAACGAGCCAGAACATGTGACTTTTACTATATTATTAAAGTACAACGTCCTTTACTTGCCAAGCATTTTGACAAGTGGTACAACTGATCCTTTTGGAGTGTGCAAGAAGATTGTGCATGATTTAAAGTTAAGGATTTCAGGTCTAGACAGTCGTTTGGATTTGCTCCTGGAATTCTTTAACAAATCAGTCAAGGAGACTATAAAAAAAGCTTGGTCCAGGTGCTACCCAGACGTCAAAGGGAAGGATCAGTCATTCCCTCAAGAGTCACTACATAGTTGATAAAAGTTTTTTTTATTCAAGTTTGCTTGTTTAAAACACTGGGAAACACATCAAGAAGTTTCTATTCAAATATAAAGTTTGACATTCTGTGTGGATTTAATATGCAGTAAATATTTTACTTGATAAGACCACAAGAAGTACAAGTAATGAAGAAGTTGAAGGAAGCAAATGCAAAGAAGATTACCACAGTGAAAGGGATGAAGAAGGCTCTAGGAGAGAATATGAGAAAAGAAAATGTGCAATTATTGAACAAAGTGCCTTTGTTCAGCTTGAAAATAAAGTCGTAATGAAGAAGACAATTACGATAAAAGAAGAGAAAAGGGCGATAAAGGTTCTAGAAACAAGTATTAAGCAGGGCAGAGTGGCATTAAAAAACTATTCTGAGCATAAAAGTTTTGTAAAATTTCGTTCTCTTTTTTGCATTCAAAAGTCACACTTTTTTTGACTTGAAAAGTGTCGCAAGGATGTGCGGCCAAAAAAAATTCATGTGATGTAATCCTGTGAAGTCAGTTGAATCGACTCAGATAAATCAAGAGAAAAGCAGTGAGAAAGGACGGCAGATATTGTGTGGTGGGAGTGCCGAACCACTGTATTTTTTTCACTCCTGGCATATCAATGCACGTGTTCCCATCTGATGCCACTGTAAGAATTTCGTGCAGCGGCACCACATTGATTTTGGCGAGCCGATCCACAAATATGCTTCACTTTGTTGGGCTCACTTTGAAGAAAGCTGTTTCCAAAATAGCCTGCCATCCACTCTGGAAGGAGTAGGGGGGTTTAAATAAAGAGAAACCTTATCAGGGGCTCAATTTTCAACCAGAGACACCGTTTTACCCGAGGGAACTCAAGTTTTTAAGTTAACAGCAAGAGCGACAAGTAAGAGATTATTATTCAAGCTTTGTTATTCTTTTGTGACTTATTTGTGTCCAGTGTGAGTTTGGTCGAGTATTTGTGAATAAAACTGCACTTAGATTGCATGTTTTTAGTTGCATGTTTTTAAAGAAACTTTTGATTTGTGCAATATTGTTTTCAAAATTACAATTTGAACTTGGAAGTTTTCAGCAAGCTAGCTAAGCAGCTTTACCATCCATTTAAAAAAGCTCATGCATATGTAATAGAACAGAATTGTAGAAACTAATGGTGGAATATTTGAATACAAGAAATTTGTTGTAAAGAAGCTAGTTAACTGAAGGTTCGAATGTTTGGTGTGTGCTTGTGTATTATTCTACGTGTACATGTAGGTCTCTTTGACTGAAAGAAATTTCCGTTTGGTGTGTATACATTGTATTTGACTAAAAGCAGGAAGATTTGATTTATATAATATTTCATGGAGCAACTCTGTTTGGTTTTCAGCTTAAACGAGATGCTTGTGCTAAATCAGAAATAGGCCCAGAAATCCTTAAAGGAGGGTAAATCCAAAGGAACACATCAGACATTCTTGTTCCTCTGGTGTAGCAGTAGCTTCCTTACCAGTCATTGCTGTCACTGTTGCTGCCACAAACCTGAAGAACTTCAAACGATGTTGATGGATTCCCAGACATCGCAGAAGTTGGCCAGACAGCAGAGCGCATCGTCGACTCGACCGCCAAAGGAAGCACATGCTGCATATGCGCTTTCGGTTCCAGCACCATCAGAATTGAGCCGCCGTATCGCCCGAGTAACGCCTCAACTACAATGAGGGATCTGTGGGGAAGACGTATGTTTAGTTTCTGTTTCCAGACTGATACATCTCCAGAACACTTGCGAGAACTTTGTCTGTTTCTGAATGGAACGCATGATTTTTTATTGTATCAGCATTTCTTTGACGAGGTCAGAATAACAGAAGATGCTAGTTGTAAAGGTAATCATCATCATTTATTCCTCGCGAAGCGAGGCCGAAGGCCGAGCGTAGCGGGGTGTATAATTTTGTCCCTCAAAGGGATCAGGCGGGATGAAATCTCGTGGAGTTTACGGTCATATATATTTCTATATATATTTGTGAGCTTGGTGTGTGGCGGAAATGACGTCACACGGCCGCCGTGCGCTGGTGGCCTAATGGTAAGGCGTCGAACTTGAAATCAGATCTTTGGACCTGAGGTCGGGGGTTCGAATCCGGCTAGGGTTTTTTTTTTTCTTTTTTTTTTTCTTTTTTTTTTTTTGTGGGTTCGAATCCTGAGCCTTTCAATTTTATCGTTTTTCTTTTGGGATTAAAATAACATTGATTTCCACATAATACTCCCTCAACGCCTATTCAGGCTATTATTTTAAAAACCTTTCATCGCCATCAGGGGCGCGCGGGCGTAGGCTTCGAATCCTCCTGCCGTTCGTTCTTCTTTTTTTTATGCCATCAAATAAATGTCCAAAATGCGACTATCCAATAATTTGTCGATGATTTTGAAAATAGCCTGCGCTTCCCAACGCTTTATACCTCTTTACGAACCAGAAAAAGCCACCATCTTTAAAGCGGAGTAGACCCTGGGAACGAGGGTGTCACGGCCATGCCCGTTGAAATAAAATTTCTAACAAATATATCTTCCTGCCTACTGTGGAAAATTGAATATGTACAATTGAATTAATGTTCAACTTCAAATAATCCACTCCTTATTTATAACACCGCCCCCCCCCCCTCCCCAACCCAGAGCTTCGCGAGGCCCTGCGAGTCACGTATTACTAGTTATTGTCAGGCCATTTCTTGTCTAAGACAGGTAATTTAATGAAACCTAGTCAGCTTTATTTGTGGGAATGGCTTTGTAAGAATGCTCAGAAATGCAAACAGGAAAAGCCTTCTTCTAGTACTGTGAAATCGATCTCGGGTTATCTAGATTATCTGAAACGTTATCCACCTACTTTGGCGGCATATTCTATTACGCTAATTAATCTAGCAGAGTCTGGGAATTTGCATCCCACGTAAGAGCAGCACGAAATGTATGTAGATCAGTACAAAGCAGCTTTGACTGATCAAGCAGATGGTTTTCCGCCTGTTAGATATTCTGATTGTAAACAGCCAGATGATCGCGTACAAACTCAACAGCCAATACATCCTCCCTTGAAGCAGTACCTGCCCCATCAGTAAGAGGATCTTCTGTTTCAGCCACCAATTCCACTGGTACAGTAGGAAGTGTCCACAGTGGTGACACCGACACCCCAGGATGGTAACTATAGAAAGAAATGGACTGCCCTCGAAAGGTCCAATCAACGTCTAATGTTTCAATAATATCTTTAAGTGGATTTTTTTTAGCCTTTTTACAATTGGTAATGAGCCCTTACACTGTATGATAACATAAGCATTTCTTTTCGAAAAATTAATACAACAGCCTAGTTGCAAAACAAAGAGAATTACTGCTAAACCGATTGTAACTGATCCTTCTACCTTTATTGTCCAATTAAACTTACCTGCTTTAGACTGTAAAAAAAAAAAAAAAAAAAAAAACGTAGCATTAAAAATGAAGTTGAACATGACGTATGATTACCATATACTAAACAACTCCCCTTAAGTTGCCCATGGCAATTGTTGTAGAGAGCAACGACTAGAAAATGAGAAATTAAGGAAAAGGATTCAGAAACTTCACAGCAAGCTCAAGCTCTGATTTTCTTACAATAACAAAATTAAGTTATTTAATTGAAGAAAAAATGTTTCACATATCCTCTCAAGTTATTTAGAGTAAGTTAAATGAAAAGCTGATTTTCTAAAATCACTAAACAAGTTGTAAAATTAAAATTTTTGTGGAAGTTGGATGTAAAACACACGGTCCTTTAGTCACTCACTTGCTGCAGGGGGTGAGGAGAGACCCTATTTGCATGCATTTATACCGACTGCAATCGGTAAAAACATGTTGTTCTGTGAGCAGACAGATAACAATGCTTCAAGTGAAAGTGCAAAACTATGTTTACTGCTGCTCAAAAGTAAGTACATACATATACTTGTATAAAAATGATTCATTGTCAACAATAACAGTGAAAGTAAAGACAACAGTGGAGATCATGAAAAACAGGCATGCACCTGGACTTCTGTATCCCTCCTTCGCTATGGAATTTTACTCATTGAAATTTAAGGTGTTAACTATGTGGTTTGCCAATATGAGTACAAATATGAGTAACAATGAAGTGGGAAAAAAGGTTGTTTTAACTTTATTAGTGACACCCGCCTTTGTCATCGATCAAGGCTTTTGTCACTGTTAAGTTTCTGCTGGGTCAATATTGTAATCCTTTCGTTTCAAAGATCATTTGCTGTCTCTTCTTGATTGTTTTAGCATCTAATGTGCTTGTCATTCTGCAATCCTCTTCCACTGCGTCTTTTAACAATGCCATCTAATCAGTTATCTAGCACCAAAGCCAAAGCTTCCTTAAACTTTCTTTTCCCAGAGGAAACCGAGAATTTATGGGCTCTCTTGGATGAGCAACAATCTTTAATCCTTCAGGCACTAGACCAAAGAAAACGACAAAGTCTAAGGCCTCTTCAAGAGACAAAGTGCCATCGCTACCAAACCAGCCAGTCACTTCTGCGCATTCAATGTCGCACAATTCAGCAGAAAAATAATTGAAGAAACGTGAGTATTTTGCAAGAAGCGGGCTCACTGAACAACAACTATGGAACAAGTCCAGAAAAGGTTGTGCATGATTTGTACCTAAGGTGTCTGGGAAATGATTGAAAAGTGGATGCATAAATTTTTTATTTCAATTTTGCAGACAACAGCTGAAGAGTTCGCTGGCTACTTTAGTCACTTTGACCAAGTGGTAGAAGCTAAGGTCATCTATGACAAGAAACAAATCTCAAAAGGGTAAGTCTTCATTTTATTTGTTTAATCTCTTTGCATTTCAGGATGTCATAGCCTCCATGCAAGAGATGAAAACGTTCTACATTGTACCTTGCTAAGTAAATCACAAAAAGCATTCACCGAAAATGGTAGAGAGCATGTGGAATAAACACGCACAGAGGATTATCACGTTCCTTTCTTACTGCGCCACCAACTTCAAACTGGACTCTTCGCTTTTGCTTGTGCACGATTTAACGTTAGTAAAAGCATTTGTGAATCACCTAAAACAAAACCACTCTGTTCAGAACACTACGGCTGCTCGTTATCTCCACAGCCTGCTTATCACTGTGAAATTCTCCCATTCAGAAGAACGTTGAAGCAACTTTGAAAACGTTCCAAGCGTCTCAGATATTCGCTCATTCCAAAATCAATGGGAAAAGGCAAAGCATCTCACAATCTCCCATCTGTGAAGCTCTTTTGACCCCATTTTACGATGCTTCTTCTGTTCCCTGTGAATCCTGGCTGAGCCAAAGAACTGAGAACTCTCAGCATGGTTAAGGAAGATGTCATAAGGCCGAACAGAATTCAGAAGTTTGTTAAAGGTTTTCCAGAAGGAGACAATGCAATCATCTTTACCAGTAAAGGGACTGTGTTTTTGATAGAACACAGACATAAAACTTTGTCCAATTATAGCCGTAAATTGTCTCATTTTGTGGGCTATCACAACTTTGTACGGTGAGAAACACAACTTTTTCTTTTAGGATGCTGATGTAACAGACAAGATAGCTGCAACATCAACACCCTGTCTCAATGGTTGTCTACTGATTACCCAAAAGGCAATAACGCTCAAAGAAAGAATACATTTATTTCTGGAGTATATCTTAATCCCCAAGTTAAGTTGCACTGGCAAATTTTCATGTTTTCAGAAGTAAATAAATTTTTGCCTATTTATAGTTTATATCATCCAATATTTTAAAAAAGTTTTTAAGCCAATATAAGATTGCCTTTACGTTATAACAGATGTCAAAGTTCCACGCTTTTACCGGAAGTCAGATTCATTGACCGAGAAAGGATCTGGGTCGGTTACTAGGAAGATAGTTGAAAAGGCAATATTTTGTTGCAGCGGTCTCTCACACGGGGCAGAACAAGATGGCTGCTGTCTTTGACGAAATTTTGCAAGATGCATCCTTCGAAGCCTTTGTTTCGGAATTCACCAGAGAAGGGTAGGTGCTTGTGCGATTGCATCTCTTTTGCCATTTTCTTAAGCCAAATTCCTTTTTCGATATTTTGTTTTTTTCTCAGATTTGTTGCGCCTGAAGGGCTTCTTTGTCTCCTGAAGACGTTCAAGCTAAAGCCGCAAGAGAGCCCTGAAGAAGGGCGCTCTAGATTGTACAAAAGGCTGTGGGCTCTTCTTTGCGTGAGTTAAAATTTCAGATACAAAAACCTAGCGCACGTTTCTCTAAATACGTATGGCAATCTGGCATACAATCTTAGTCTTTGACATTATTATATTACCCATGTGTTGATCTCATATGGCCTGAAATTTGGAGAACCTCAGTGCATGTTTTGAGCCTGAAAGTCTATAGTTTTGCTACTAACAGTTTTGTTGATGAAAGCCCTCATTACATTCATAGCAAGATTTGTACTTTTAAAAGCAAGAGAAAATATTCCAATATATCACTATTGTAGAACCAAATTTTATGGCCCAATGCAGGCATTTTTCTCGTAAAATATGCTCCCAGTCATATAATTTATTTTTTTTGTCATCATGAAGAATTTTTCAATTTTCTTCCAGTGAGAGTTTTTTATTCCTAGTTTATGAGCAATGAAATTCTAAAGGAGCTACAATGTATTTTTTGAGATGAGAGGTTTGGTTCTTGAAAAGGATGTTATTTTCACATTGTATAATATTTTTTGTTTTATTATGCAGTTTGGGAGCAACAAGTCTCTTGGGGGGCATCTGGGGAAACCAACCTATGTGTTCCCAAGTAGTCTGAAGAGAGTGGTGAGAGAGTTCATACCTGGTGACCTGGTGTCTTGGCCAGATCCTTCTCACGAAAGGGTAAGTTCAAAGTTCATGTAACATTTCCCAAGTTTTCTTTGAGTAAATAAAAATCCAATACTTTCCAGGTTTTCCACAGAAAATCCAACCACAGAAAATCCAACCACCCACCATCCATCCTGAAAAATATCCCCGAATCTATCAACAAGAGGCTCTCCGAAATATCCTCTGATAAAGAATGCTTCGATAACGCTAAAGGCCTCTATAAAGAAGCACTCAACAAAAGCGGATACCACTTCAACCTTTCATTCAATGCCACGCCAAACCAGACACCCCGCACATGAAAAAACAGACAGCGCAACTTCCTATGGTTTAATCCACCATATAGCAAGAACGTGGAAACAAACGTCGGCACATGCTTCCTTTCACTTATAGATAAACACTTCCCCAAATCTTACCCACTTTATAAAATTTTTAACCGTAACACAATCAAATTAAGCTACAGCTGCATGGGCAACATGAAAACAATCATATCTAACCATAACAAAGCTGAAATTAACAAATCCACCAGTACTAATGACCAATGGATGGATGGATGGAAATTGTAACATTGAAAGCATTATTTACCAGGCCGAAGTCACCACACCAACCACGAAGGAAACATACATCGGGCTATGTGACACTACGTTTAAATTAAGATGCCGTAATCATGTGTGTTCTTTTCAAAATGAGCGGCATAAACACGCTACTGAACTAAGTAAGTATATATGGAGTCTGAAAGATCAGAAAGTAAAGTATGACATCAATATGTGGCAGCTGGGCAAATATAATACCCTGGGACAGTGGCAAAATACCCCAAAAATTGTCGAGTATTTCATCATGTGACAACTACGTTATTGAAACTCATGTACTCTGCACTTATTGAAACTTATTTACTGTGTCAAAAGACAAAAAAAATTTTGCTTTGCTCAAAAATAACACAAAATATTGATTTAGCAGTTGAATTTATGTTTCTGTGTTACATGTGACATCTTTTATGGCCTTTAAAACAACTTGTGGCATGAACATACTGTAGTCAAACTCAAGATCCCCAATCCCCCAGGTTACAAAGAAGGACAAAGAAAAATTATTTATACGCCAGCCAATAACTTGTCTCTAGTGACTTCTTGAGAGCTTTGGGGAATATCAATCCACTCTAAAAAATATTAATGAAATTATATTTCCCTATCTTGGAACAAAATTGTAATTTTGAAATGTTATTAACGCAGTAAAGCAAACATGTTAAGTTTTGCAAATGTCACCTTTGCTTGTTACCAACATGTGATTTATGTTCCGGTTGCCTTGAGATGTTCTTTACAACAATTATAGGTGACAGATGACCTTGAGAAATGGATTTTTTTCACTAGTGTATCACTAGTGTATCAATCAAGGGATGCACAAGTGTGGAGGAATGACTGCTGCGGATTAAATTGGTTTTTGCGTTTTGGTGGTGTATGGCAATTTCTGAAAATAAATATCAAACAAGGAAAGTACATTGTACCAAGGGTAAAATTGAACCACAACATACCAAAGTTATTCGGCACACGGTTTTTTCAAGAAAACTCTGTTTTTCTGTGGGAAGTTTATGCCAAAATTGGGGTGCGTCTTATAGCCGAGTATTTTCGCCCACTATAATCTTATGACCGCCAATTTACCGGAACTTACAGTTAAAACAAGAAAAATGAAAACGCTTAATGTTGGTTATTGACTTTAACAGTAAGATATAAGAAACAGCAAGTTTAAACGCAAAGTTTATGACTGAAGTTTATTATCGCGTAAAAACGAGTTTGCATATGCAGGAGAACTTTAAGAGTGACTTTTACGAACGGCCGAGCAAGAATTTGATTTCCTGGCAGAAATTGGAAAATCGATTTTTCTTCGTTTTTTGCTCATTATAAGCTGTAAGGTAGATAAGAAACCTGATGTAGTTTGTTTCCCCTAGAGGTCTTCTAATTTTAAGAAAACAAAGAAAATCGATTTCGGTGGTCGAAGTCACAAATTTCCTAACTTTCAAACCCGAAATAAGCTATTATGAACACTACTCGCGTTCGCTTACAAAACCGCGCAGAGAAATTTGGTCACTTCCTATCAACATAAAAGCTCTTTTTCTTTCGCTAGAATATAATTTCAGGGCTTTGGCGCAACTCTTCCAACTGAGAAAAATGAACTGACGAGGAATGCTTTTTACGATAACAAAAATTTGAATGAAATAGTACTTTTCAACGGCAGTATTTAGCATGTGGTATAACATTAATTTTTTTCAATTCTTGCTCAAACGTGCATACAGATATTCTTATTAAACATACCTGAGAATTGGCTCGGGTTATTGGAAAGATTCTCACTTAGAGGGCATCAAACTTCGGCAAATTTTCGCAGCATGACCGTAAACTGTGTATCGACTGTGTAAATACTTCTAATTGCCAAACGCCACGATAATGAATGTTTTAACCCCAAATGCTCGTCTTTCCTTCTTCTTGCCGAATGTTCCATTGCGAAATTCCCTTTTCAACGGAAGAGTGAGATAAAAAAGCCAACCGAGGTCCATTTTGATCGCAAAACCTCTTCGCCATTTTGCCACAAGATCCCACAAGATTACATTTGTGACTTACGTGACATAATACACGTGACATGAAACACGATATTGTGACGTAAGTGAGTCTGCGCAGTAAGAGCTCTGGGGTCGAGAATGTCACGGAGTTAAAATAACGCAAAACAATTCTCCAGCACCGCCAACGCAGTTTGAGGAAGCAAATTGATCGTTCTGGAGTTCTGTACACACTTTCGTCAAGAGAAAAGAACCACGATGAAGGAAAATTGCTAAGGATGAAGATGCAAAAGGAATTTCGCGCTTAACAGTTGCTTTGTTGTATTTTGGAGCCAAGAAATGTGTAGCTGTCAGTTAGGCTATTTTGATCGATATCACAACATTTTGTGGGACTACGATGCATTGGTAAATATGCTGCCTTCAACAACCCGAGCCAATCCTCAGGTATGTCTTAGATAAACATTTACATGTGTGTTTAAACGACAATTGAGAAAATTTGGAGTTATACCACATATTAAATAATTCCGTTGAAAACTGCCGTTTAATTCGACTTTCTAGTATCGTGAAAAGTATTCCCCACCTTTTTAATTATTTCAGTGCGAAGAGTTTTGCTTAAGCCCTGAAATTATATTTTAGCGAATGGAAAAGAGTGTCTCTGTTGATAGAAAGCATCCAAAGTTCTCAATGTGGCTTTGTTTGTGAACGCGACGAGAGTTAACGATAGCGAATTTCGGGTTGAAAATTGTGTCACTTTTGAGGCTCCGATCACGAAAACTGACTTTGGGTTTTTTCTCGAAATTAGAAGACTTCTGGGGGGAACAAAATACATCAGGTTTCTTATCTACCTAAAAGCTATTAATGAGCAAAAAAATGAAGGAATTTGATTTTTCAATTTTCTGCTAGTGCAAGCGCGGTTTTTATTTGAAGTCCTTCTTAAATAAGGTTAGAACCTTTGTAGTATCATGAAAAATAATAAAATAAAATAATAATTATGTTCAGGATTTCTAATTACACAATTCATTATTCTTTGTTGCAGAATGATTCAGATCCAGATGTAACAGACAAGATAGCTGCAACATCAGCACCCTGTCTCAATGGTTGTCTGTCGCTTCAAAAAATCAGCATTTTGAATGCTGTAGTCACATTGATTGCGAGCTATTTTACATTTATTGCTGACTACCCAAAGTGCTATATGCAAGAATGTATATTTATTTCTGGAGTATATCTTAATCCCCAAGATAAGAAGAAACAATCATTCACTGCCAATAAGTGTAGAAACAGTAGTGGGCAAGATGGATAAAAAGGCTTAGAAGGGGAAAAACACCCCACTGTCTTTGATAAGAACTTAGAGTATATTCCATTTCAGTAGTTTACAATCAAGCTAATCCCGATCTTGTAACGTACACAATGTGCTTGCTACTGACTACATGTCGAACACTTTAGTAAGTGACAAAATGCTCCAATTAGTATAAGGTTTTCTCCTCGGCTAGGATTCTTTTAAACACAGGTTGATTGATTACTAAATGGAATGCTAATGTACAGCAGCTCCTTCTATTTGATACAGAACTGTCACCAAACATCTCTGAATTAACTCTTCAAGGAAAGAAGCAAAGGAGGCAAGGATAATTAAAAAAGTACGGTACTATAAAAATTGAACAACATTCTTGGCAGCTTATTTCGTGCTAGAATTGGGCAACACATTTTCTAACCCCTTTTAAGGGTTAATTCTTTTTTTCTTTTTTTTTGAGGAATTAATAATTAAAAAATTTAAATCTGGAAAAAAAAAAAAAAAAAAACCAGGGGGGGGCCCCCTATAAAATTTTATTAATTCTTTTTATTCCAAACCAAAAATCAAAGATTATCTTTAAGCTGAAAATTTTGTTGTATTTGACCTTTAACCAAGCGCATCTAACTCGGCAAAGAGAAAATGTTCCTAGGTATTCCTGTTTAGACCATTTTCAGCGAACAGGCCAAGGCATTCAACCTTCCACCAACACTCCTGTGTTTTGAGTGCATTTTATTTGTTTGGGAATTCTTTCAATTCAAATCTATACAATACTTTACATTACCCTGTTTCACTACTTGGTAATTCCAGTTAGCAGTTTTTTAAACCGGATGTAATATTTGGCTTTTATTGTGTTGGTAAAAGATTGACTTTTTGGACAAAAATTAGTGTTACACCAAGGCACAGATATCGCAGGAGAGACGAAAAGAGGTGATACGTTTTTAGCACCCCAACTGTTTTATGTGCCTCAGAGAAGTGTACCCTTCTAGACCCTTGCCGGGTTGTGGCCGTCTGTTACACTAGGGTTGCCTTAGAACCTCGTTTGTTAAAGCTCTGGGTAGCAGAAAAAGCCGTTTCATTGTGTAGAAAGCTGCTCATACCAGTAAACAGTGGCGAGGCTGCTCCACACATACCAGAGAGGTCGCATTTGTTCACCTTTAATTTGGTTCGCTATGAACGTCAATATGTCAACTACAAAGGCGTCGATCGCTGGTGGTGGTTGAATCTGTCGCCTATACCTCCACCGCCACCAGGTTGGTAGGAAGCAGTGCGTGGTATTCAGAACAACCCTAAGTAAAATACTGTCACCAGGCCTGTATATAGTGTATGTAGTGTATATAATGTATAGCATATGTATGTACAGGCCTGTATATAGTGTATGTGGTTTCCCTGCTGTGACGATTTACTGTTGTGAAGTTCTTGATTTACACCATTGATTTATAGCATAGTTTTATTTTGGTTGCTGTTACGCTGGATATTATGTTCTGATTTTCCCACGTTATTTGAAATTCAGACTAGCCATAATACCAGTAACCAGGGTGTTTGATTATACATCATTATATACCATATTTGAGTAAAATGGTTTGTCTGTTGTAGTTTTACTTTGGTTGCTGTTAATATTTTATTCTGATGTATTTTATTCTGATATATTCCACTTAGCCAAAGTTAGGCTTATCAGTGTGCTTGGCTATACATGAAATATTTGTGTAGAATAGTTTAGAGTTGATCAGTAGTACTGTTTACTTAGATACATTTTTTCAGAAATAAATCTTTGTTGGAAATTAAACATGGCCTTCTTTATTGAAGTTTGACATATTGCTTGTCTGTGTGCCGTTTTCCTTTTTCCAGTAAAATGAGGATTTGCTGAGCTAATCAGTCTCTTGAGGGAGGGAAAGCACTCTGAAAATGATATAGCCAATTTGAAACAAAGACTTCTGACTGCAAGGCCTGAAAGATAAATACCCTACAAACAAACATCGCACATTTATTTACTACAAATGCCCTGTATACCCTGTCAAAAACTGACAAAGCTCAGGTTAAGGCTGTAGACATTGTAGTTGGAGACATTTCTGATGATCTCAAGAAACAAATGAAAAACAAAATACCAGATGATCCAACAAAAACAATGGGTTTATATGCATTAGTGTATTAGTATTGGTAGCTACTACAGCAAAGTATGACTTGACAACTAACATTGATGTCACCGATGGACTAACAGGGCAGAGTGTGTCATAGAAAATATAGACTATCCAGTTGAAAATTCCACCAGACCAAGTATTATTTGGGTATCATTTCCATATCCGGACATAGGCAGAATCCAGTGTAGAGAAAATGCACATTTGTTCAAGGCAAACATAAATAGAAATGGGACACCAGTATTAGAAGTAGCAAGAGTGTTTTAAGTCAATAATAAAAAAAAAAGTTCAAATTCCCAACAAAGTCTGGGGGGAGTGCTGGAAAACAAAAATGGCTCTGCTGACTGTTTTGTTTTGCTGTGATCGAGAGGAGTTGTCAATCATTGACAAGGAGAAGTATTCCTCAAAATTAAATAAATTTGCCATTTCATTTCTTGACTTGGTATATGTACAAACACAACTGTGATTATCCCGTCAAGTACAAGCTGACTGTGGGAGCAAAGGAAGCTTATTAGAGGTACACTGCTCCATCCACACAAGAGGGTCATAAAAGTGATGCAAAATTATCAAAGAATGCACTTAAATTGGCATTAGTGCTTCATGTATTTTGCAACCGCATGAAGAAAGCCATAGACAGTACTGTTAGGCCAGTTCCTAGAGAAATACCCAATAGTCCAGCAAGCAAGCGAGCTGTCCTCACAGAAACCACAATGGAAACAAACAACTTTAACTTACTGGCACCGGACGAGTCCAGGTTTCCATGAGTTCAAATGAGCTGATTCAAGAAATGCTCAAATAGGCAGAAAATAAAAACACAAATAGAAGCATAACAATGTGGATGAAAGTTTGGTAATCCTGGGCAAAATCAAGAAATGAAGAAAGAAGTCCTCAAAAAGTTTATCTGAGAGTGCAAAAACAATATGCCTCTGAGTACGAATGGGACTCTCTCAAAGTAATGCAAGCAGCTATGAAATGTTAACTATCCAGTTGAAAACAGTCAATAAATACCGGTAGCCAGGAATTTTCAGCCTCTAGGGCTGTATTTATGGTTATGGCAAAAGAAAGAACCATGCCCAGCCATACAACTCGGCCAAAGAAGAATTATTCTGTCCAGTTACTATCTGACTGCAAAGCGCAGTCAAAGGGGTTCCCGGCAAAAAGCGTTTTATACTTTAAGTTGTAAAATATATGCACTGTTACATGTACAGATTTCCAACCTTACATAGCATTGTCTTCGCATCTGTTTATCAACTTTGTTGCAGCCAGCTTAAAATGATCTCAAGAGTCTTTTGTCAGGCACTGGCTACCAATGTGGTATTCTGTCTTACAACATGGACAATGTAGTGGACAGAAACCAAGACAAAAAAAAAAATATATATATATATATATATAACTAACTGCAGACAGTACTGTTTCGGCCTTCTGGGCCTCATCAGTGCAGTGCTGATGCTAGGATGGAGGTTAAGCTGTATAGCCACCCCAAATGATCCCACAATTGTGGTATATAAAAATAAATAAATAAATAAATTGTGCAATTTATTTACAGTGGTAACTAAATCCAACATGTTTTTCATGGCAATTTTTAAAACTTCCATTTTACTGGTTGTTTTTGCTCATGTTTTTTTTGGCTTTACCTCGGTGCAGAAAAGGAATGGAAATCTCATGACCCTTCTTTCTTTCGTTTTTAACAGTGTGTTGACCCAAGCAATCTTTCTGGAGACGACGTTGTTTCTTACAAGTTCTGCTATATAAAGAGGCAGTGGATACCAAAAATCAGCCATTTCAGGTTGTATGATGCTGTAACCATAACAAAGTAGGGTCAAAGGGACAAAAATGACAGTAACAACAAATACAACAGTGACTTGTCCTTTATGCTTGAATCTTGACACTAAGTCAAACAACGCTAATTTCTGAGTGTTTTGGGTTTCTTGTTTGTTTGGCATTTGTTGAAGTGTGTACACATTTCTCAGAAGGAATAGCAAATGGAGTGTGTACAATGCATACTTTGTTTTCGCGTATGTCTTGGCTGTTCTCCCAACTGGTTTTAGGAAAAGCCTGATTTACCAAATAATCCCAACGACACTGAAATGCCTACAAAGTGAGAGCTTCACCATGGAAAAGTTTATCCTTTGGGTTGTAAGCCAACTAGAATACATCAGAAAACAACAAGTGAAAAACATCAATAAGCTCAGCTGTGGGTTAGGAGCAGTAGCCATTGGCTAAGATGATGAGAGAGACAAAGAAATTGAAGCTGGAGTTGCGAACATCCTGTTTGGCAGTGCAGAACAGTGGTTTGATGATAGATGGAAGAAAGCTCTGCAGTTTGGTAGTTTGCATGGCACCAAAATCTTAGTTATAGATAAAGTCCATATGGTGAAAACAATTGACGAAAGGAAGCTAATTAACTCCAAAAATGAGTGGAATTATGTCCGTATCCCAAGAACTGTTATCACACTGTAGCGAACTGAAAAACTCTTGTTTCCGAGTCTTTGTAACAAATTTTAAGGACCTGGTGTCAAGTAGTTACTTTTCGTGTGTTATTACATGACGTATGTTTATATTCAAATTTTGTATGGCGAACAACTGACGAGGTCTTAGACGAAACCGGTTTTAGAAATCGCATATGTAAATTAGTGTGTAGAAAGTAAATGTAAATTAAATTTTTCCAAATCAAGATGATGTTTAGTAATACTTTCTTGGCTTCAACAAGCAAAATCGCTCAGAAAGGTGAAAACATAGTAAAGTGCTTTTTTGTCCGTTTGTTTTTTACAAGGGGACACATTTATGGCATTGGCAATAAGATTTGTCATTTAGCATGAATCAAACAACTTGACTGGCAACTATTTTGCATGTCATAACAACACTTTCTGATTGCTAACACTAACACGATTGCCAAACTCTAATTGAACCATGAACAAGTTTCACTGTTAGCCTTAATATGCAAGTGAGTAACACTGTAAGGCATAAAGTGTATTGAGAGTTTTGTTTTTTTAGCCTTGTTCAGCTGCTGACATGCTTCATGCTGGATTACACCAGCAGCAATGTCCTTCAGCCAGCCTTATCTGTACAGTTCTTTTGTGGGTTTGCAGCTACACGACACAACATAGTTTGAGACTCCCCTTCCAGAGTCTGACGCACCTGGAACTGGCTGTTGTAGCACTACATGCTTTTGTTATTCGAGTAAGACAGTGGAAGCCATTGTTCCTGCCTCACAACTTCAAAGATTACATTTTTTGTTTACATCTCTTAAGAACTTTCCATTTTATTCAAAACAATTTCTTTGCATCTTGCAAATTCCAAACATGTTTCGACAGTTCTGTTTTATTTCTTCATCATTTGTAAAAATTCATCATCATTTGTAAAAAAGAGTTGTGTAGCCTTAACAGACGAAACGAATTAACGAGTTCATGCCTACAAAGAAACCGATACATACTGATAGAGTACTGTTATTAAGATTCAATGCCCTGTAAATAATGCATCTGTTACCTGGTAACTATTTGATTACTTTCAAATAACCACATATCGTATTTAACTGCCAGCTTTCCGATTTACCAGCCAGTTGTTAAAGTTGCCCAACGAGCTTGGACCTTATAATTTTGGTCCATACAAAACAGAACTGTCGCAATAAAACGATGTATACATTTGCAGTCTAATCTCTGGTGAAGCTATGTTGTATTACCACAATATTTTACTATTTTTTGTTTATAACATCTCTTTCCCACCCATTGTGTCACGACCTTCGGAAAACAGATTTTACCACACTTCTCTTTTCATAATCTTGCCTACTCATTCATTACTCTTCAATATTCAGTGAAAGAACTACCTCTAGATAATTCCTAACTTGTGTAACTGGGACTACTTTTTGTTGTTTTGTAACCGAGTTTTAACAATCTTCTGATGTTTTTTCTTTGTCATACACTATATGATATGCGCACCTGTAAGCAAAGTGGCCTTGCTTACCGAATGTTTGAAACTGGATTTTATTTCAAATGCAACTTTTGATAGAATTCAAAGACGGTATGACATTTCAAATGTGAAGGAATTTGGGTCTTCACCAAAAAAGGTGATTCACTATCTCATGAAATATTGCACAGTATTGTGTCTCTTCACTTATGGAGGAAACAAACAAAGTTATAGTGCACCTGGAAGTAAAGGATAAAGGGAAGCAGGTGGAACTCAAACAGCAATGGAGGTAGCAGCTCTGAAGACACTCTATTAACTGAACCTTTTATATTTAAAACTATAATACGTCATTTTCTATCTTTCTTCCATTAATTTTTCTTTAAGCCTACTTAGTTTTGTTTTTGTGTGTTGTATAGTTTGCTATGTAAATATTAAATATACCTGACCTTTTTATAAATTATTGTGATAAAAACTAAGTATGGCTGCCCAATCTTGTTAGCCAATCGTGGTTATTCTGGGCAGCCATGCACTTAACTCTATTTATTTTACTTATTGTTTTGCTAATAATTGAATGAATAGGTGCAAATAAAGTTGTTGTTGTTGTTGTTGTTGTTGTTGTTGTTGTCTTTGTGTGGCTCATTGTAACCATGAATCTTGGGGAAATACAACACCCAAGGGGACCGGGTTTCTGGAAACTTAACAATTTACTTCTGAAAGACAATGAATATACAGAAAAATTTTCCGAAAACATCCCATTGTTTATTAAAAAATATAAACACGTTGAAGACATAGGCCTTATGCATCTCGCTCAGTAGTGGCAAAGGTAAACAAATTGAGCGGTAGGCCATTTTCATTACATTGTATTTCACTTTAGAGGGGTCTGGTCAGTCACGATTGTAGTGGAATTAGATGTATAAATTCAATCCCCCTGTTGCAATCGAGTAGTGTTTATTGCATCTCCAAAAACAACTGATGGTAATGATTTGTTGTAGTTTAGATACTAATTTTTTTGAAAGTTTCTAACAACACTGTTATCCAATTTATTATTGATCAGTTAATTTCTTCTGGGAGATGAAATTTGTACATTTGTTCACCATTTTATTTATCCCCTTAGTATTTTTGTTTTCATAATTTTCATTGTTTGTTATCTTTATATATTTTATTCTCAGAGATATTAGTTTACTCCAGCTACTCTGTAAATCTGGGATAAAACAAAGTTACTGTATCTAACATTCACAATGTGGATTGCTTTCATTTAATTTTATTTTGCCGTATTATTCCAGCAATAAAAGGTATGTTTTAGTTACTTTAAAGAGATCACGAGTGCCTCAGAAGCATTTTATCAACAAAAACCCTACTGTTGACAATCCTGTAACTTTCATGTTACTCGCGGATTGTAAAATGTGCCCTTCTCTGCGTGATGTCAATAATTTGTATGAAAATGGTTAGTTAAAGAGAGGGGTTCATCTAATGGATCAAAATGTTTAAAGAAATTGTCAGTGGATACAGCAACAAAAGTGCAGATGTGGGTTTATTGAGAGTTAAAAAAAGTCTGAAAAAAAAATCATAAAATTAAGTACAACCCAATGGCTGAGTTTGAAAGACCTGGGCGAAAGAAAATGGCCATGACAAAAACACCGAGACGTAGAAACCGGCGAAATTGAACCAAGTCCACAAGCAGTTTCACGTGCCAGAATGTAACCAAGATATGCATTGAAGGATACCTGTAGCACCCATACAATAACACATCTTAAAGGATCTTTTAATTTTTCCTCCAAGACTAGATATGTTGGAGACGGGATCAGCTATGCCAGCACTTTCGTGGAGACCTGTACTAGCTAACAGCTAGTGTGTACTTTTTCCGTTAAATAAAGTATGTATGTATGTATGTATGTGTTAACATGTGTGTATGAATTTTAAATGGCATGCTCTTATTTCTTTGATTAAGTACATTCTGCAAAGGCTATCATGATGAAGGATTCTAAACCTTAATTAATTCAAATAACTTTTCAAGTTTGAATCAAGCCTGTTATGACAAGGACAACAGTACCTATGCATAGTAGCCAGGTATTGGCAATTAAAGTTTCTGACATGGAATTTGTCATCTTGGCTTGATACAGGGTGTCAAGTTCCTATTCCCCTTTGGCCTGCCTCCTATTTCTCCATCTGATTCTCCTTAGGGTCAGGACACAGAAATGTGAAAGAGACACACTGAACTCGCAAAGACCGTGAAGCCGAGTGACGAACGTGCCAGACCTCAGTGGAGAGAAGAAGTGAGGAACGAGGAGAGGAAGAGAGAGAGACGAAAGCGGGAGAACTGTGCCGCACGTGCAACAACACTGATGAGCCACATGATGTGACACGGACGGAGACAAGCAAGAAAGGGAGAAGGACAGAGAAACCGACACCAGAAAAGGCAGTCCCAACAGCAGCTGCACGAGAGAGCTAAGGACCCCTGCAGAGCAAGATAGTGTTGGATGATTGGATCAGTGTGGTTGGAGAAGACTACTTTGAAGTGAACAAATGTGGTTAAAAATGCTCATTCTCACAGTAGGTCTGACTAGTAAAGGATGTGAAGACAGAATGGAACTGTTGTTGAGGACGAGGTGCTGGTACATTTGTATACGGCAATACATTGTGGATGTATGCCATTGTGCTGTTAATTTAAAGCGTTGGGTTGTGAAACGAAGTTGCTGTTGGGAGTGTTAGAGGAGAACTCAAAGAAATCCTCCTTTTTCCTTTTTTGGGGTGAGAATTCCTTTTTTTCCTATTTTTGGACATTGTCATTCCTTTTTCCATTTTCTAAGTGCCATTTGTCACTTGACACCCTGTTGATATAGATGAGTGTGTATTGAAGTACACCTGTAGTGCTTATGCAGCCTGCAATAACTTAGAAGGATCTTTCAGTTGCAAATGCAAGACTAGATATGTTGGAGACGGGTTCAGCTGTGCTGGTAACTATCACATGTCCATATGATTTTTAAATGGCATGTGTTAATGTAGTAATTGAGCTATGTGAAGAATTCACAAATAAAGAACTTGCGGTTGTTTCATAAACGCCCAAAAGGAAATGCAAAATAGTGTGTTAGATCAGCTTTTATTAAGTAGTTTAGTTGCGAGATCTAGGAAAGTAGTGCAAAAATATGAACAGGCATTTTCGAATTCACAATGCTCCTCAAACGTGAAGCAGCTTGTATGGAAGATTGCCAGAAAATGTATTATTTTTACACTAAAAATTGATACAGAAGATTTTTTCAGAGAACTTGAGATTTCAAAACAAAAGGAAAAATCGGTCCGAAATTCAAAACCACACCACGAAACTGCCTTTGGAACTTTGATCAGCCAAGAAACCACTGACAGAATTGTGGTCAGTGAAAAACCACCAAAGGGATTCTGGTCAGTGAAAAAGGCACCAACAGAACTCCTGCAGACCCATTGAAAGAAACCCACCAGAATTAATGTCAGCCAAAACAAAAATCACGCTAATAAGGCTAGGTTACGGCTATCTGTTTAAGCAAGAAAATAAGTATTAATATTTTAGGGTACTTAAAGGTCATTGTTGAGAACATCTGCAATTATTCAAAAATGTTTTGAAAGAAAACATTACTCCTAAACAACATTACCTCATTCATTTGCCCAGTCAGATTTTACAGTTTGGTCCATTAGTCAGGGCATGGGCAATGCGCTTTGAGGCCAAACACCAACAGTTCAAGCAAATTCACTAAGAAAATTCAGCTGGTCACAAGGAAAACCCAAGTTAGGATCAGAACTACATACAAAATCCTGCCAATAATGCACAAATTGCCGGCAATGTCGCACCAGAGAACAATGGAACTGCTAAACACATCATGCCACCCACCAATGCAAACAACACACGCAATCAGCTTTCCAGATGGAAAAACCCAAAATGCCGAAGTTTACTGGCAACGTGAAGGAATTCCTTATTTTCAAAGTGGAATTCTTCAAGCATCTGGTCTAGTCAAGATATAGCAAGCGTGATTCCATTACTATTCTGAGAGCAAGCTTGCATAGAAACCATTGCAGTTAATCAAAGGAATTGGACAAGATTAGGATGCTGTGTGAAAGTACCTGTAATCCCAGACTATGGAGATCCACAATTTCTTGCCACTACCATGCAAGACATTGCTTGATTAAAGCCTTTGTGTAACGAAGAACATGCCCGTGTTTGTGATCTAGTGCATCTCCTCAGACAAAGTTTCAACACCCTTGTGGAAGTTGGGTGGCAAAATGACATGGACAATAATCACATGTTAGCGATTATTGAACAGAGAATGTGTAACAGTGAATGCAAAGTTTGGTCACGTTTCTTGGAAAGCACAAAAAGTTAAACCATGGTACCTGTGCATTGTAGCCAGGTATTGGCCAATTAAAGGTTTTGACATGGAATTTGTCATCTTTGCTTAGATATAGATAAGTGTGGTTGAGGAAGAAGGACACCTGTAGTACACATGCAGGCTGCAATAACTCATCCTCAACATGACAAATTGTTCAAAGTTTGCCATGTTCTTGATCGCGTCATTCAATGTTGTAAAATGGAACTGAGACTGCAAAAAGATTTATTGCCGTTGACGAAGCGATCGCAAAGTTTAATGGATGGCTTGGAATGTAACAATATATGCCAATGAAGCCTGTTAAGCATGGAATTTAAGTGTGGGTTTGCGCCGAAGGGTCTAGTGGCTTTGTCTGGGACTTCCAAGGTTACAAGGGAAAAAGACAAGATGGCGCTGCCGAACAAAACTTGGGTTATCCTGTTGTTCACGATTTAACTCAGGGCTTTACTTGCAAAAATCATTATGTCTTCTATGACAATTTTTTCTCAACTGTTAAGCTTGACGAAGATCCGTTGGAGGATCGAATTTATTTGTGTGCAATGGAAAGAGCAAACAGGAAAGACTTTCCTAAGGATCTTGCAGCAAACAATCCTCACGTCAAGCGATTGAAGCAAGGAGAGGCGCTGTTTAGGCGAAAGAACAATGTCGTCACAACAATTTGGAAGGACAAAAAGGTTGTTCACTTTATCAGTACTGAAAGTAATCCAGTAGGACACTAGACTGTAAACCGTAAGCAGCACGATGGAACTGTTATTCAAGTTCCGACTTTTCCCATTGTGAACAGTTACAACAAGAGCATAGGAGGTGTAGACCTTCATGATCAGTTCCATAGGTATAACGCTATCAGAACTAAATCAAGGAAATGGTGGCGCTATCTTTTTGGGTTTTGCATCGATCTTAGTATTGTCAATGCGTCTTTCTGGGATTTTAAGAGCCGTGGAAGAACAGCAAGTTCTTGGCAGACAGAGGCTTCATTCGCGTTTTTGAATTATTTCTTGCCAATGTTTTAGCTGCTTCAGTGCTAATTAAATCAACTATTAGCAATTATAGTGTATTTCGTAGTTATGTCGCAATTTTACAATTTCCGCCATTTGATCAGATACATGACAGGAGTGTCTTCATTTCATTTTTTACACAATCCTCCTATAGCTTGTGCAGCAACAAATGGTTTATTTTATGTTGTAAAGGTACAGATGTGAAAGAGGTAGCAGTGCTCCTCCCATAGCCCCTTCATCTCCACAGGCACCCCACCTGCTGCTAAACATTTTCTTGCAGCAGAGACTCTTCTCGCCGATCTTCATCATGACTAAGTTGCAGACATTCATTTACAAGCAATGTATCTTAAGTAAGATAAAAGACGCCTTGAAACCCCAAAGATAACATATTAGCACAAGTGGTGGTCTCACCATATCCTTCTTGACCAACTGATGGATTTTAGGGGTTTGTGTGTCAGGCAATGGCCAACTTAATAAAACTAATCCAATTAAAACTAAGTCAAGAAGGCTATGGCAATCCAATCAATTACCTTTTAAAGATTTTCTTCAATGATTAAGAATTGGCTATTCCAACTTGGCCCCTGCTATTTCGAACTGTTACATGTCTCCCTTTAGCACGGTTTACATTCAGTTTGTTTAAAACCCAAGAAAACATGAAAAAGCTGGCTCAAGAGCCCTTTGATTTGATTTCATTTTTAACACATATGTAGTTATGCATGTAAGAACTTTCCAACTGAAGGACATAAAATATTCAGCTGTATATATATATACAACATTGGAAAAAAGATTATATATACAGCTTATATATATTTGAAGGAAATTGCAATGTTCAGAACATCGTCTATCAAGCAGAGGTCGTCACCCCGCAGACAAAAAGAAACATACATTGGACTGTGTGACACAACATTCAAAGAATGTTACAGAAACCACACATGCTCTTTCAGGAACGAATGGTACAAAAACGTAACCGAACTCAGCAAGTACGTATGGAGTCTAAAGGAATGTAAAATCAATTACCAAATTAAATGGAGAAAAGTCAAGCAAGCTAGATCGTATTCAAACGTAAACAAAAAATGTAATCTTTGCCTATGGGAGAAATATTTTATAATTTGTTAACCGGAAATGTCGACATTTAATCAAAGAAACGAACTGACATCGATATGCAGACATTCTAAGAAATTCCTGTTAAATACTGCATTTACTTAGTATAGATTTACAAATCGTTTTGCGCTTTTGTCGTCCAATAGCATCTAACATGTCACGCTATAGGCATTGTTCCATATTTTCAAATTTATATCTTTTCATTAACCGTTATTGTATTCAGTTGCCTTATGATGCTCGTAGAGGCATAACTTCGAGTAGCAATAACGTTTGAACAGTCCGACTCCAGAATTCATATATCTATAGTTTTAGTGTAATGAGTCTCAGACTCTTTGTACCTACTGATATTCTTACCTTTATGCACAACATTTTTTTGTTAATGAGTGCATGTTCTGCTTCTTAGCATATGTCTTATTTTTCAAAGGAGATCAAGTATGAAGAAGATTCCTCTAGTCATGCAGGATGAACTCAGACCTTTCTGTTCACTGTATTGCTTGTGATGAGAGCACTCCTTGGCAGACATCACCAAACAACTTCTTCCTTTCCCACATTAATTGTCTACTGAGGCAACCAACCTTCATTATTAATCACCATAACATAAACTGCAACAATTCAGATATTTAGCAAATATGGTTCTGGCTCAGGGACAGAATGGCTCAATTCCTTAAAAATTCCAAGAAATGTTGACAGTCTCCAACAGGTTAAAGACCCTTGGAAATTGGCACTATCAGATGCCACCCACTTTGTAAATGGACAATTGGAATGCTAACAATCATTCTCCAAATGCTGGAAAAAACTCTTCTTTATTCAGCCAGTGAAAGTTTATTTACCACCTTTTTAAAAACAGCAACTTTGATGAAAATGTTATCTCTGCAAAGTACAATGAAGTAAGACCAGAAAAGCTGTACAAGAATACCGGTAAGGTAGCCTTCTACAGACTGGTACTCCCACAGCAGATGATACCACCACTATGCAAGAAAATGCACCAGTACAAGCTTTAGTAGAAGAAATGATCAACACTATACAGTGTAGATGATCGACAGTAATGGTTCTAAGTTCAACTTTACAACAACAAGTTAAGTGGAATTTCCCAACACTGTTACTCCCACAGCAGACAATAATAATTTTATGGCTACTGTCAGGTCAGGGACATTGACAAAATCAAGTATCGCCAAACTGGGTCTGAAAAAGGTATAAAATTAATCTGCCTGCAATTTTTACTTTTTATTTAAAAAGAATTGACAACAATCCGACTCATATAATGATTTCCTTCCAAATTGCTGTCTCTAAAATTCCAACATTGCATTTTTTTGGCCGATCAGCACATACTGAACAAAATGTTGATGAATGTTACCACTTGGCAAAAAAACAAATGATCTTTTCAATCCACTATTCTTATCACTTTTTTGGCTGATTAAGGAGGCTCACAATAGTTTTACTGTCAAGTGAGGCCTGGGTCCAAACCTGGCAAATCATGTGCATCACTTGCAGGATTTTTAAAAGCCATGAAGAAGGAAACAAACATGGCGGCACTTAAATTTTTTGTCACTGTCTATTTTTGTCCCGTTTCCAGAGAAAAGCACGTTTTCACGAAATTTTAAGCCAAAAAAGTATTTATTTGCTATTAGCTGAAGAAAAAAATGTTTGCCAGTCAGCATACATGTGCTGAGGAGGAAATTTCATGTATGCCCTGCGATCGATTGTCTTGACCCCAGAGAGGACTTCCAAACCTACGAAATTCCCGAAGCCAAAGCATGCAATACATGTTTACTTCTCTATCTTTCTTTGGACGGCTTTGACTGTGGCTTTAGTTTACTTCATCTAACGGTGGGCTATGCCGGTGAAAACAACGAAAATTCTGTTAGTGAAAATTCTGGTTGCCATAAAGGTCGTTTTGCGTCGCGTTGCAAAGGCAAGTGAGGAAAACGCCTGGGAAAAATTAAATAATACTGAGGAAGAGGATATTGAGCCCCCAGTTTTTTAAAATGGTAAGAAATAAAACAGAAGATGTTGCAGTTTCTTTCGAGGAGTTCAAAACAATCATGCATGCTGTTGTTCCAGAACAACAAAACAATTATTAAAAAAAAAACAGCCACATGCTTAATATTTAACTGGCAAACTTTGGGCTACTGGGGAAAAGCATGGGTGGCAAAGGGAAAAGCCAAAATGGTTTTGCTCCGTGAAGTAGCGTGAAGTTTTTAAGCCTGTAGATTTCTTACAATTGAGGTAAGACAAAACACTTTATCTTCTAATTCTTTATTGTCTGAAAACTATAAAAAATATTTTAACTGCCCTCAAAAACCTTTCTTTTCGAAGTGAAACTTACATTGAAAGTCATGACTATTCCCGAGTTGAAGCACGAGGGATGTGTTATGTTGTCCCTCAACAACACCATGCAGCAGGGGGTAAAAATTCTGCTGAAATGTCACCATTTTGGGACTCTTTTGGTTGTAATAAAGCAGTACTGCAAGCATATTATATCTGCTTATACTGCCGCAGACACGTGATAAAGAATCCCATATAATTACACAGAGGAAAGAGAATGCTTTTATGATAAAATACTTTATTATTTTAAATTAATATTTCATTTGTATTTTGTGTAAGTTTATTTCATTTGAAACATTTCTGTTCTTTGGAATGTTTATTTTCCAGTTCTTCTTTGGCCCCAAACCGTTTACTTTGTATTCATTTCTGTGATTTGTGGCGGCAATTGTATTTTTCTACCGATTTTTTTTTAACTTTTTACTAACATAATTTTGCATCCACAGATATAATTTGTAAATAATGGCTATGTGTGGCCCAGCCACATTTTCAACAAGGTCATTTTACGGTTCAAGGGCTAGAACCTAGCGTGAGAGACAACACGTGCCGTTGATAGAGCCTGATTTTGGTGATAGTGACAAAGAAAGTGATTATGATCAAGATGAAGTTGCAAACATTTCTGGTGAAGAAAGTGATTTTTCAAGCCCAAGTGAAGATGAGAGTGGTAGTGATTCAAATGACGATGTGGTTGCTGATGATGACATTGAGAGTATTGAGGCAGAAGGTGAAGCTAGCGACAGCCTGTCTGTTATGATGTGGCATTCACGGGTGAGCCTTTTCCTCCACCACCACTCGAGGATAAAACCCCATTGCAATACTGCAAGCAATTCTTTGACGACGACCTGATTGATCTCCTTGTCAAGCAAACAAACTAGTACTCAGTACAGACAACAGAAACTTCAATTTGTTTGGACCATGATGAAATGGAAATGTACCAAGGTATGCTGGTGATGATGTCCATCATCAAATTGCCACAGATTAGAATGTATTGGGGTAAGGCAACGTGAATCCCTGCAGTAGCAGGCATAATGCTGATCAACCGCTTTGACAACAGCAAGGAGGTGTACACTGGTAAAACAACCAAGGTACAAGCAAAGCCAGAATTACTTATGGGTGGCAATGTTGTCTGTCGTTTGACGTAATTACTTCCAAAGAATGTCAATCACAAGGTTTTCTTTGATAATTTCTTCTCTTCAATAGCTATCATGAACTATTTGAAAAAAGATGCGGTTTGGGCTGTTGCAACCATCCGCAAAGACCGTTTGAAGGGAGCAGACAAGCATTTGCTGGCAGAAAAAGAGCTAAAGAAGAATGGTTGTGGGTCGTTTGATTACGTTGTTGAGGCCAACTCAGGGGTCACTTTTATCCGCTGGTTTGACAATGGCCTGGTACAACTTCTTTCCAACTATATTGGAAATAATCTGGATACACAAGCACGACGTTGGTCCAAGAAGGAAGGGCAATTTATCAACATCGATAGGCCAGCAATGGTAGTGGAGTACAGCAGCAACATGGGTGGTGTCGATTTATGTGACATGCTGATGTCAATGTATCAAATTCATCACTGCATGGTAGACCATCTTCAACATCCCCTGCTTCTGCTGCTGCACCACCCAGGAAAAGGAAAGCAACATCAGTACCAAACCCAAACAGAGATGCACAGTTGGACCAATGTGGTCATTTTCCAGATAAACAGCAGCGATGTCGACACTGCCAGACCGGTTACTCACACTTGAAATGTTGCAAATGTGAAGTGCACCTTTGCTTGGTTAAGTCCAGGAACTGCTTCAATGGCTTTCACGGTGTGGCATTAGACACTGGTATTAACAACTTTTGATTATTGAGAACTAAAAACAGAACATCATAGTAAGATAGGGCAAATGCTTTTACAAAAGTGAAGTTGCCAAGTCAGCATTTTTTTTGTATTATACCATAAAATTGTTTTTAACAAGCAAAGACCATATTTCTTGTTATAATTTTGTTGTATTGAAGAGTTATGTTAGTAAAATAATAGCAAGATTTGACCTTAAGATTTCTGGGTATTCTATTAGTATACCTTTCCTGCATGATGTTGTTCCCCAGCAATATCTTGGTTATAGCACATGACATGTTAACTTGACACTACATAAATAAAAGTAACTGATTTTTGAGGGAAAATATTTTATTCTTCATGGCCAACAATTCCATACAGTCAGCGGTTGTTATTGCTGACGCTTATATTGTCAGCAACTCTTCCTGCGAGCGCGTAAATTGTCAGCAATTAGCACGGCGGGCTCATATTTTAAACCAAAACAAAATGGGCGATCAAATGCGAAAAAGGGCTTTGAAAGGTTATTATAAGCAGCTTTTCCTCGTAACAAGCGAGTTCTTAGAGCTGTCAAAGAAAAAGAGAAAAGCCTCTACCTCTCAGATCATGTATAAAGTGGAAAGAATAATTTCAAGGCGAACTGTGGATGGCAAGGTGAGTTGAATCTCTTGTAATTTTGTAGTCCGGCTCAGGTTTTTCATTAAGAATTGTAATAGCCGGAGAATAGTGTAAAGTAACCGGAGAATGATTTTTGAAGGTTCCGCATCCTTATAAAAAATAGTTACAAGCCCTTGAAATTTAGCCGGAGAATTCTACGTAGTACAAGGAGAATTCTCCGATCTCCGATGCCTAATGAACTCCCTGCCGGCTGAATATGGAGTGCTGATATGGAGTGCGATTTGCTAGCTGGTGAAAGGGGACCATCCTACACCGAGACAAGCCAAATCAAGAATTGGAAAGTTCTTCACATAAGATTTATGGAGCCTATTAATGCCGTCCGTCCAGATGCACGGAAAACATGCACCCTCCTGAAAACCACCCCTAAGTGATTGGAGGCCTCCTCTTAAAATATTATGTATTATTATTTATTTTTAACCACAACAAAAGCACTGTTGTTGAAAAAATATTTAGTTTCATTCCTTGAAAAACCAATTTCCTAGGTCATTTTTAATTGCATTATACAAGTTGTCAACTCTGTAATTATCCCTCTCATTTCATGTGCTACACATAATGCCAAAAAATATGCAGGGTCAAGCCATATTATTAATTTAATAACTTGTTCTTCAAAAGAGAGAAAGTTCCTGTTTTCACTTCATTCATAATCAATGAGAAAACAAACCAAAAAAGGAAAAATATCTTTCGGATAGCAGTAACAACAAAACACCTCCAAATAAACAAATGAATGCAGTGTGCCTCCCTATACAGCGCACAAAACCATAATAATACAGTACTGCAAAAAATAATGAAAAACTTACCTGGTCACAGGATCAACATTATAGAGTAGGTATGGCCAGTAGAATTTTATTAATCAGACTTGCAAAGGTTCTCAGCATATGTACCACTTGTTTACATGCAATACCCAGTCTCACCATGGCTACCTGTAATAAATAATAAAACATAAGAAAGATATTGTTTGCTTTGCCTATACAGTGGAATTCTGATAAACATGTCGGATAGATCTGGCCCATTGGATTTCCTGTCTGAGCAAGTGGATAAAATAATTAACAATTATTCACCAAAGTGGAGGTGAATAGTGGTGGATATTTACCAAGCTGCGAAGCCACAAGGTAAATAAATCTAGTAGTAACAAAAGTTGAATAACTAAAAGAAACAAAATCATCACTTCGGTAAACAAAACAACATGCATCAGTAAATTCCCAGCTAGATCATCCCCCCTGGCAACCCCCCCCCCCCGGGCATTTGACTGCTACCAAGGCGCCCAGTTAGTGGGGAATTTGATTAGGAAACCTCCAAAATGATTTCCAGTCTAGACGCATTTTCTACCCCCCTTCTTGTATTGCACTGTGGTTTATTATGCAAAATGGGAAAATTCAAATGTTCAAATCCATCTATTAAGTTTAAAAAAATCATAAAGCGCTTAATTCTCTTCTCAACTCTTTGATGACACCAAAATTATTTTGGTTGGCGGTTTCTTAACAAACAACACATATTGTGTCACTAAAGTGCACAATGTTTTAGTACCTTGTGTAGTCTACACTGAAAGCCACTTGACATTGGAAGTGTAGACTTGCCACAAGTCGACCTCGCGAGTTTTCAAAGTAAATAAGCGAGCGAAGCGAGCCTTTTAGGTCGCGAAGCGGCCGTGCGAGCGACGAAGTCGCGAGATCGAGTGACGAAGTCGCGAGAGGTCGACTTGTCTCGCTTGAAGGGTTTTTGTTTGCGTTTCGCGCCAAAAATGGGGAGTATTATTTTTCAAGGGGTGGAGTTTAGCTGTTGCGGATTTCGTTGCAAGTCCTAGACTCTAAATAATAATGGCGGAACCAGTAGACGACTCAACTCCGACGAAAACAATCGAACGTGTGTGCGTTTCTCCTGCGTCCAGAGAGCAAATTTGACAATGCAATGACTCTCATCGATGAATACACATTTTAAATTGTTTTTTTAACCGACGAAAAATGTGCCGATAGTTATTAAGAATCGCCACGGGACTTCCAAACACCAGTTTAGATTTAAAATCTAAAATATCCGCCAGTTGCTGTTCAGAGCAGTCGTCGCTAACATACGAAGCTGGAATTCCAGAGGCAATAAGGTTGAAATCAGTGGAACGACAACTAAAACAATGGAGTCGAATACGTACGGAGCAAGCTCAATGGTGAGGCTTTTTCCAGCTCCGGTTGGAGCAGGCACAAAAACATATCTCCCAGAAAGATAAACTTCTATTGTTTTTCGCTGGTAGTCACGCAAACCTGTATAACTGGTGGCCTTGACAGCATCATTTATCGCTTTCGAAATTGACCCCATGTTGAATGTTTGACCGCAAGTCACGTTTCACTGCGCTTAATCCCTTGTGATTGACACTTCTGTCCTAAGGGCTGCTCTGATTGGTCTACGCTCAGCGACCCGTTTTTGGGTCGCTAAAAATGGCGCGATTCAAGTAAGAAAAGTCCTTCGTCCCGGCGCGCCATAATAAACAAGACGAAGGACTTTATTGAAAGTCTATTGGAAGTGGTGAATTTTTCATTTCTACATTTTAAAAATTGTTCCTTCGTGGTCTAATTATTTGCTTTATCAATAAAAGGGATTTCTCCCCTTAGAAACCTTGTTAAACAAACTGTTCTAAATTTCTTGGCACCTTTTAATCGACGTTAGATAGTGTGGATTTTCACGTTAAAACAAATTCAGTCTGCCGATTTAAGCCTATAATTTGACAACTTTGACTAGCTCCTACCGGTCGTAAAGCCACAACGTTCGTTAATTCAGATTTCATAGAGCTTCTTTTGTTTCGTATGTAATAAACGAAGTACCTATGAGTTTTCGTCTTTGCTTTTAGTCTTTGAAATGGCGAGCCAAAGGTACAAATGAGCGGGTCACCAACATGGCTGTCGAGTGACATGAGAATGCAGTACAAATGTCTTGTTCGCAGTGGTTTTACTGTGTTGCTGTTGTTGCATATGACAAAATTAAGCTAATTAGACCAGCCGTTTTCAACAAATGCGAATTCTGACATTTTTTGGTGTGTTTGAGGCGAGTAAGACTTTATTCGTCTCGAAGAAGTGTCGCATTCAAAAATAACACCTTTCGCGCATTCCTCGAGCGCGACTCGGGTATACAGCGCGAAATATCTTACTCATAGGACTTATTCACGTCTTCAACGGCACATGAATAAAGTTTAAAAAGACAATGATTGTCGACTTACCCGTTACTGTGCGAGCCTTGACTTGAAAGTTGAAGAAAAACCCCAGAGAAAGGCCCGCAGCTAGATTTTTCGGCCATATCTAGTTCTGAAACCTGAGTCGTTCTCATGCCCTCGCCTCTTCTGAGCTCTCAACGTCCTCAACCAATAGGAAACAAGGGGTGTGGCAACGGTGTGGCATCAAATTCAGGATCTGCATGGAATGGAATGGATCTATGGAATGTGGACACTGAAACACCAATCATGTTTAGGGCTTTCCACAAGTTGCTCGGCAACTTTTTGGCAACTTTTCATATTTCGAGCAACTTTTTTCTTCTTGAGCAACTTGTTGCATTTTGAGCAGTTTCCAGCCCGAAGGCCGAAGATCTCCGAAGATTATCATAAAATGTAAATATTCAAAGGCTGCAAAAATAAATAAGAAAACACAAGCACAGAAACCTCTCATAGGGACACTTTTTGATTGATTACCAAACTTTAAGAGTTTCTTTGTGTTAAACTCTCTGAGCTAAATATTCGTTTTTCAGGAGGAGTCTGATAAGAGGCAACCACGCCTTTTCAGTGCTGACTTATTTTAAGTTATTTTACTTATTATAACTTAAAGGGAAAAAATATGTTCTCCTTGTCGAAAGTTAGGAGCCCGCTATCGCCGGCACAAGGAAATTCTTAAATAAGATTCGACATATAGAACTTTAAATTTAACTTATTAACATACATTTGGATCTATGTATATGTCTGAATTGATCAAAACCGGGTCAAAGAAAAGTGACGTCAGTATTGTTGAAGATGTACGTTACTGCGCGAATTGGCTTCAAACGCCACAAGAAAGGGTGAAAAAAGGGAAAGAAAGACAGCACTGAAAGGTAAAGAATCGAAGAGAGAGGAGAAGAGAGAAAAAAAAACTGACATTCCCTTTAGTTTTTATATCGTTGAGTTTGGAGATAGTTTCTGGCGGGGAAAAACGGGTTTACAGCGATTTGCGCTTAAAACGGTGAAAATTTCCTTTACCTGGTTTTCATAAATTCAGAGATATATACATCTTCAACTTAGTTTAATTTTCCCTTTTTTATTTTTAGCTAAATAGAGATTCACACTAAAAAATATATTGAATTGCAATATTGAAAGAAATGTAAGGCAATTTGCAAGAGTAACCTATAATAAGGGGACTCTTTTATTGATTACCAAATTCTCTGAACTAATATTAAAGGAATTGTAAGGTAATTGTTAGGAGAATTTATATTTTGAGTTTGCAGCTCAAATGGTTAGAAATAAACACATGTAGTGTAATCTCCGATAAGGAGACTCTTTGTTTGATTTTGGACGTGTTTTTAATTATGGAGTCACGGTTTCGTTCTTGACCGAAACATTGAGTAACTTTTATACACAGCAAAAGCCAGATACCTACTTTATTCTAATTTTCGCTTTCTTGGTGATTGCCAAAAATTGCGAAATTAGACTCGCGAAAGAAGTTTCTGTGAAAATTAACGACGCAAATTTAGTACGCACCCTTACTTTGCACCCATAGACATGATTAAATTTGCCACGCTCACGCTCTCTTTTTCAAAAATCGAAATCTTACTCAAAACTTGTATTTTCAATCCAAACATAAAAAACACGGGACATAAAATAAACAGGACGTGAAGGAGGAGGACGGAGAGAGTACGATGGGGGAGGGGGGGGTGCAGTGCAAAGACGGTCATAGACAAATTGTTGGGTTACGATCAGATAATCAATGCCCTAGCGTGTTAATTTTCTTTCTAGGAAAACACTTAATGGTTTCATTTCGTAGGACATTAACAGTAGGGGAGGTTCAAAATTTTAAGTTTCAAATTGGTACCCGAAAATTGGTTTACCAGTGTGTTTTTAGTACGATACGTTTTTTAGCAGTGTTTTTGCCAAACCATCACGACGAGCTGACTTCACAAACATGTCTGTCAAACCCAACTAGCTGCAAAGAAGTTTTCCGAACGACCATGGCTTACACACGCTCTTGCAGGGACCGCGGAGAGGGAGGGGCTAGGGGCGCTTAAGCTCCCCCCCCCCCACACACACACCACATTTTTACAGTAACAAGAAAAAAATTAATTAAGAAACAAACAAAAAATACTAAAACATTTTACTTCTGGACGCTGTATTATCGATTTACTTTGTAAAGTTAAGGATGAAAGTGACAGCCGTCACTTTTACCAAAAATAGACTCGCCATCAACTTAGATACATAAAGAAGAAGTAAATGCGGACAATTGTCTTAAAGGAGAAGTTCACTCCAGAATGGCCATTTATTTTCTTTACGCCAATAAAAAGTTTATACAAAAAAATGTTATTCACCAAAATTTCAGCTTCCAACGAGCGCTAAAACCCTACGAAATCTTTCTCTAAAGTAGCCCAAAATTCGACAACTGAACGCCGCCATCTTGGAGCTAGTAATGTATGCGTGACGTCAAAGAGCTCAGCCTGAAGTTTGAATACTCAAAACTCCTTGTTTTGTTTTGTTTGTCAACATGCCTGTTTGTGCAGCTCCATGTTTCTCAAACAGAGCTCCAAGAGATACAAAAAACCTTTCACCGTCTTTTAAGTCTAAAAGAAAAAATGCTCGCGAATGGATTATAAAAATGGGCAGAAACGCAAAATTCCTGGCAAAGCGGACATAAATATTTGTGTGTTCCGAAAACTATACGGAAGACTGCTTCGAAGAAGATCACAGATAGAGTCTCCTGAGTGAAAATACCCACAAAAAAAGAAAAAGGCAGACGCAATACCAACCAATGTTACGATTATGCTATTTCACTTTTTCAGTACTTTATTTCAGAGAGGATTTTTAATCAACCAGAGAAACTCTCTTTTGTTGTTGTTGTTGACTTCGTCGTATTTTCTCGATTAAACGCGGGTCCCCGATTAAACGCCGGCTTCGTATAAACGCCGGGTCAAAACTGCTAATTTCTAAATAAACCCTGGGAGCGTTTGATCGAGGTCCCGGCGATTATTTGTGGTCAAGCAAACAAGTAAATATATTCTTTTCAGTAGCACTGCTACGACAAACTGGTACGGTCTGCTACTTTGGTAATTTTTTATAATGTTCAAGGAAACGTCCGGCGTAAAATAACTAGGATGGATGCTGTAAACAAACTGGAAACAGCAATGTTCGTGTTCATGTCGTCATGACTGACGCGAACAGTGGAGGAGGACGTTTATTACCGCGAAGGACATTGGCGACATTGCCGTTTATGGAATTATTGGTTGTTTTTGTTCTATTTGTCACAAATCTTGATTGCAACATGCACGTACCGTATGCAATACTGCAACATTGGTAACATAATCATCCTCGGAGACCCAGAGACAGATTGTCGAGCGGGATGACGAGAAAAATCGAGATAATAATAGATCAACCTGAAAAAGTTGCAGAAAATTGCACTTCGATAATGTACTCGATCGGACCCCGATTTAACGCCGGAACACACAAATATTTGTGTCCACTTTTGAGCAATTGTTCTTTAAATATTGAAAGAAGGTGAAAACGGAAATGCCTCTTTTTATATTTCTTGGAGCTCTGTTTAAGCAAAATGGAGCTGCACAAACAGGCATTTTGACAAACAAAAGCCACTACAAAGAAACAAGGAGTTTGAATTAATTAAAATTTTCCCGCTCAACTTCAGGCTGAGCTCTTTGACGTCACGCATACATTAACAGCTCCAAGATGGCGGCGTTCAGTTGTCGAGTTTTGGGCTACTTCAGAAAAGGATTTTGTAGGGTTTAAGCGCTCGTTAGAAGCTGAAATTTTGGTGAATAACATATCTTTGCATAAACTTTTTATTGGCGTAAAAAAAATTAATGTCCATTCTAGAGTGAACTTCTCCTTTAAACGTTTTAAGTCATAATCGAAAAACGGCTACTAAAGGATCATATATACCCTTTACTAAAAACTGGTCTTTTTAAGGGCGAGCCAACTTCTCATTTTATAATTGGTCAGTTTCGATCCAAACAAATGGGTTTGTTTATAAGACGATACAAAGTTTTTTTTTCGAGTACAGTTGCTTAAAAAAAATTGTCTTTTCTGTTTTTATTCGTTCTGGTAACATCTCAGTTAAGTAGTTTTTATCGAAAGTTTTGTGGAGCAACGTTGCTTTATTGCAATACTTTTACAACAAAAATTTTAAGCGCTGAACGGTTAAATTTTTAATTATAAATGCTTTGTCGGTATCTAAGAGCAGTTGAAATCCATTTTTTTCCAAGAGAACATGTCCCGGAACCCTCTAGTTGGCTCCCGCATACGTGTTCGCAGCCTGGGGGGGGGGGGGGGGTACTTGAAAAGATTTGATACGGGGAGGCTGCGCCCCAAGGTCCAACCCCTTACCCTTTTATATACCATTTTTGGCAGAAAAGGTACCCCTCGTTTATTGAAAAAAGGAACCCCTTTGACATACCTAAATAACATGACATACCTAAAACAGGAAGTCTTATTCTCATTTTTATGTAGCGTTTACTAAATTAAAATGATACAGCCATAAGGTGCGTGCGTCTGTTCGAATTATTTTTATTAAAGGCCCCTTCAAATACCTGTTAAAATGGCAGTTTTCCCTACCCTTTCACATACCTAAACTTGTGAAATTTCAACTCTTTTATATACCTGGAGCGTGAAAAAGGTACCCCTTTCGGGCGGAGCCTCCCCGTATAGGCCATTATAGGGAGTGCCCCCCCCGGGGTTCGCAGTTCAGCTCCACCCCCTCCCCCCACCACCCCACCTAAATTCTTGCTGCACAGTCCCTGTTTTGAGTTAACATAATAAAAAATATGTTTGAAACACATAAGCTGCCAAATTCTCCGAACTAATAAATAAATAAATTAATAACCTCAGAAAGTCACGCCAGTTTAACCCTGTTTTTAAGACTAATAGATTTAGAAATAGTTTTATTGTCTCTAATGTACTTAAGTTTGGATTTTAATCACTCTTGTATAGTTCTTTAAATATTTTTACATTTTATCGTTAGTTTTTATAGCTTTATAAATTTGTAAATATGACATAATTCAACCTTTTAGGTTGCGAAGTTGTATTAATAAACTATCTAACTATCTAACAATCTATCTAACTATCTAACTATCTAACTAATATTTAAAAAAGTAATGCAACAGTCGAGGAGAATTTCGAGTTTTGGGCTCAAAGGGTTACAAAGATTGACACAAGCAGAGTAGCTAACAATGACAACACTTGGGAGCCAATTAAGTATTAACTGATTTTTAAACGAAATCAAACTCGAACAAATACTTTCAATCCACTTTTGATATTGTCAAACTTGTTTCGAAAGCGTTTTCAGTGTGAAGAATTGTTCAGCTTGTTTATCGCTATCATTCAGAAAAGTTTATTTACGCTCTATACAAAAACATAATTTAAAAAATCTGATACGAAAATAGCCTGGACTCTCTAACCAATCAAAAACAACAAGAAGGATGTTTTAATTAGTTCAACGAAGATTGTGCAAACAAAGCACTTGTGTCGACTTTTTCTTGCGTTCGCATTGGTCGAGATTAAATTTCCGAGCAAGTGAAGGAAAAATTTTCACCGTGTGGCCACGAATGTAGGTTGTTTAGCCCCCATGCACTGCTAGCCCATAATGTAAAGTCTGTAAGCCCTCAGTAAAATGATTATCCTTAAATATTTTTTTTTCTTTTAGCCGTCTTTTACTGTTTTTTCTATTCGTGATATGACAGTGGCTTTCCCCTACACAAACCGAATAATGTAAGTCTTACGTTGAACGCACACCAAAAGAAATCACCTTAATTAATAGCAGCCTACCACATGGTGAAATAGAGATAAATAAATTGATGTGAAAGTGGAAAGGTAAATTTTTTATAGAAAGGATTATATATTCTCTCGGCATCAGTAAAAATGTAGTGATATCAAATTGAATCAATTAGAGTAAATTTGATATTTTGCAGTAAATCAAAGCCGACGTAATGTTTCTCTATATATATTCTATATGTGGTCTGCCTGTGGGACGAGTAGCTCTGGGACTAGAATGGGAGTGTTGGTGTAGGCATACATGACGTACGGTATAAGGCAGCCCTTCGGCGCGGTTCTTGTTCACTTCGTGGCCGTGGAAAGGATTTGCTGTAGATCAACAGTCAAGTAAGTTGAAAGATACGAGAATATGCATTCATTCTAACCTGTGTAAAAGTCATGAAATTACATTGCTTGTTTTTCTTTTCAGTATCGTCCGATTGCAAGACAGTTTTGTCCTGTTTATTTCGCCTGCAGTGCGAATGAACACGCAAGCTGCGAAGGAATGCACGATGCAAAATGTCGGACGTGCGAATGCCACAACATTGGTGAGTGGTCAGGGTCCTTAAGTGTATGATTAATGAATGAAAAGTGAATGATGTTAACCTTTTTTCGCTCTTACGAACAAGAAAAAGCAGTTACTGGACGGCGAAATTGCTTTTAAGTGTGTATTTTCAGCCCTGCGGTGAATGTGCATGCGCAGACTGCACTGGAACTCGGACACTTCCAACTTCAACTTTTATAGACAGCATATTATCTGTTTCTTTACTGTTATAGACGGGTTATGGTTATTTTCTTAGGGTGAATGATTGTTCTATTTATTGTTTTTGGTGTTTGTAGGTTGCTTATAACATCAGGGTTGCGTATTAATTCGATTAAGCATTTTTAATATTTTGGACCTTGAAACCAGCCTTTTTGTTGTTTCGAAAACTACCATTCTTTTTCATAGAAGTATAGTTATAAAAAAGAGAAATTAATTTTAACTTAGAGTGAAATACCCGTTGCAAATAATCATTCAGTTGTGCATGTCAAAATACTCTTCTGAACAGAATTAACTGTTCTTGTGTTCTTTGGTTCTCAACATTCTAAAAGAGGTTTCTTAACACAGAACACTCCAAATTCTTCAAACAAGAAAAACTAGTTTCCTAGGAAGAATTTTTGCCATCTGATTCTTCGTCCCCAGAGAAGAACTATTTTTCTTCTGAAAAGAAATATATTTTTCTCTGCAAGAATATTAATTTAGTCTCATGAGAAAATACAAATCTCTTCCCATGAGAACTTTCTCCACCTAAATTAAGATTGCTATTCTTCATTTAAGAATGGGTATCCTTCACCCAAGAAAAAAGACTTTAATTGGAACAATAATTCTGGTAATTCTACTTTGGAGAATGTGTATTATCACTTTTCTCTGATCTCCTTTTCATCCTCTCTCTAGCCGTTTTCCATTCTTCTTAAAACTAGAAGTAAAATGATGAATTGAACAATTGATGCATAGCAATTCTAAGGGCCTCTTCACATGAGCCCGGTTTACAGGCTGTCTCAGTTACCAGGACGAATTTTGACGTCTGTTCATATGGAAAATTTTAGCCCGGTTGACGGGGATAAAATTCAAGAAACAAAGCCAAAATGGCGACACATAAAGTTGCATCTTTCGCGACTATCGTAGCTTTATTGACCCTTGTAACTTTATTAATAAAGCTAATTTGCATATTTCTGAAGTGAAAATAGATACAAGGCAAAATTAAGCCATTTTGACCACCCAGTTACGAAAGGGAAGCTATTTTCTCAAAAAAAGTTGCGTCCCGGCGACCGGGCTGGAGTGTTCATATGGGAAAATATTCTTCCCGGTTGCCGAGATCTCGGTTTCAGAAACCGAGATATCGGTAACCGGGCTAGCCCACCTTCTCTTATGAACACATCCAAAATTTTACAAAGAAAATAGGAGTGAGCCGAGATCTTGGTAACTGGGCCAGCCCGGTCAACCGGGATCATGTGAAGAGGCCCTAAGTATTCCAATAATGATGGATCATTGATCAACTATCAGTAAAAGTTGCAATAGTTTTGCAATGTCAGTGAAAGCTTTGTAATTATGTTCAACCAACACAGGACAACAACATCCGGTAAACTTTCAATGAATGTTATTAAGATATGAAGAAGTTGATACAGTGTTTTGGTTACACCTATTAACTCCTGCGTCGCACATGGAGGTTGGGTGCCAAGGAACCTGGGGGCTGGAGCTGCCGACCCCAAACCCAGGTAGCAAGAACACCCCGAAAGCCTGCCCTAGCCACAACCCAGCCACAAGCCCCGCCCGCCACACCCAGCTCCATCCCAACACCTGTCACACTGAATGAAATTCAGTGGAAAAAAAAAAAGAAAAAAAATATTTGAAGTAAGCCAGAACGCCTCAAGCACTAACTCAGGGAAGCTACGTGACTCAGTGAAAACTACTAGCACGTGCAACGGCGCATGCATAAGAATGCTGCAGGTAACCGCTGACCACGAGAGCGCCGGAAGTTGCCCGCAGCGCTTTGACCAGAAGTATACGCCATGCATAGGAAATTGCCAGCCCGGCAATGTACGCTAATAAACGCCAAGCCACGCCAACGCCACGCTAATGCCAAGCTAACGCCAGACAACTGCAGAACAGCCACAATTAGCTCCTAGTCGTTAACTAAGTTAAATAATATATTTAACCTCATTTAATGTCAGCCTTTATTAATTTTTACAAAATATTTTCTTATAACATTGTTTCATACCGTTCAACAAAAGGTACTGATAAATTATGTGAGAAGTACTGCATTTAAAATTGAATACAAATAAGTTACAAAAGTTGACTTATACAGTTAAATATATCTACTGTAAGTATTTTACATGTACAGTTACCGGTAACTCTACTGTATTGAACTATCTATATGGCATCGATTACATTCTGTTTCTACGAGCTGGGCACAAATGCATCCTATCTCTCTGCAGAAAACGACCTCCGCAATTTTCTTCAAGCAGTAGTAGGTTGTTTGGGTCGCAGAGGTGGTTTTCTCTTTTGTCGATTGTTATGGGTTAGTGGCTGCTATGGTTGTAGTGCCCGAAGTAGATGGAGGATTTGTTGCGGGGGGTTCCGTAGGCAGTGTGATCTGTTACTAAAGCGAGGGTATTCCTTGAGAACCTTTTTGACCGTGGACTTTCTAGTTAAGCTTTCCGCCCACATTCGCCTTTTGTCTAATGACTTTTTATTTTTTGTCATCTGGCTTTTGCACTTTCATCTCAGTTTTAACTGAGCATCATGGCCTGCCTGTGTGGAGTCAGATTTTTGAGATGGAGCATTTTTTCTCGGCTTCTCAACCGACTTTCGGTTGTAGTAAGCTTTTCTGAGTCTCATTTTTACTGTGTTCTGTACCAAAAAACAACAAAACAAGGTAGTCAATAAATAAATAAAACACATTGATAGCATAATCTTAGATAGCATAAAATTATATAAAAAAACAAAGACTGGTAACATACATGTGTTTTTTAGTGCATGAACCTTTCTTTTTTTAATTTAACTGAAGTGATTATCACCCAGGGAGGTAAACAGTGACATATTATTAATGCACTTTTGCCCTAAACAGAATCTTCATCTATTTTAAACAAATGTAATTTACTAGCTAAACGTCTGATTTTACATCATGGCAAAAATATCCTTTGTATTGTTGCTTCAGCTTAATTTTTTTTTTTTTTTTTTTTTTTTTTTTTTTTTTTTTATTAAAAAAAAAAAAAAAAAAAAAAAAAAAAAAAAAAAAAAAAAAAAAAAAAAAAAAAAAAAAAAAAAAAAAAAAAATATATTTATTTTTTTTGGGGGAGAGGAAAAAAAAAAAAAAAAAGGGGTGGAAAATAGAGATTAAAAAAAAAAAAAAAATAATTAATATAAATAAAAAAAAAAAAAAAAAAGGATAAAGGGTAGGGGGAAAGAAAAAGTAAAAATTAAAAAGAAAAAAAAATAATTATATTTTTATTTTTTTTTTTTTTTTTTTTTTTTTGTTTTTTTTTTTTTAAAAAAAAAAAAAAAGGAGGAGGGTTTTTTTTTTTTTTTTTTTTTTTTTTTTTTTTTTTTTTTTTTTTTTTTTTTTTTTTAATTATTTTTTTATATTATATATTAAATAATTTTTTTTTTGGGGGGGTCAGCTTAAGTACTAATCCATTGCTTTGTATATTGGGGGCACAGGGTCCTTTAACTCTGGCACCATAGCAATAACTTTCTGAGCACAAAGCTCAAACTCACTTTCTGTTGGCTTGTCATGGCCAACAGCAACTTGGAGTTTTTTTAGTGACTGCTTGATGAAATCATTTTCCGCCCTATTGCTTAGTCCCTCCCCCTTTTTTCAGATAAGAAAATGAGGAATTAAATCCTCTGTCTCTGTCTGCGAGGGTTTCAAAATCTCCACCAGTAATTCTGCTGTTTGCGCAGCAACCGCAAGCAAAAATCAAACTTTAGTGATCCTGTTTCAGTGAAAAGGATCTAACTTTTCATGCATGATTTGTATCAGAAATCTCACAAGTTTGCTTCTGCTCACTCGTTCAATTTCTGATACTTTACCAACTCGTGCGTAAATATGGTACATGGGCACTTTCCATGGAGTATTCTATATATACTTCAATGAAGTAATTGTTCTACACAGCAGAAAACTTGGGAAAACAATTTCTTTCCCAGCTAAGACGTAAAATAATTAGCAACAATAGCAGCTGTGTAGCAAAACACATCTATGTTTGGGCAATTTACCCTCTCTTCCCTGATTAATACTGCTGACAGCAGCTGCTGTTCTATGATCTGGACTCATTAAAATGGCGTTTTGCATCTTTTGCCAGGTTCTGAACATTCTTTATACAATCTTGTTTTGTTGGGTCAACCCTTGTGATATGCCTCAGTCTTGAGAACTTGAAACTCTCTTTGAAATTCACGCAAATTCTCTTCTACACCCATTTTCACACAATGTGTTGCAACATCCTTAAGAAGTTGTAATATCCAATAGGCACCATCACCAGGAGCCAATAAGCATTCATCTGTCCTAGATAATCCTTTCCACTTTTCAAGAAGCCAAGTGTTTCTTAAGAGACTAGCTAGTGCATTCTCCACAAGGTCATCTTGATGTGTTGATGCCGTTTAATATCTTGACACGCAACTGCTCAAGGTGAAGCACATACTTTCGTGAAAAAGTAACATTCGATGTTCCTTATACACAGAGGTCTGTTGAGCAATACTGCTAGTCCAAGGATTTGTGGCAACAGTGACTTGTCATATTCTGCTTTGGCTTGGGCAGCCAAACTCTTTGAATGAGGGGACCCGGAGACAAATGAACTGTGTGAAAAATATCTGACACGCAACTGCCGGTGAGCACATCGTGAAAAAGTAACATTCGATGTTCCTTATACACAGAGGTCTGTTGAGCAATACTGCTAGTCCAAAGGATTTGTGGCAACAGCTGACTTGCCATACTCTGCTTTGGCTTTGGGCAGGCCATTAACATCTTTGAATGAAGGTTGGCGTTAAAGTACTCCTGCTAGGTCTTAAAGAAGACTACAAATTATGATGCCACAACACTGCTGTTTTGGTTTACATTCTACAAATTTTACATGAAGATTCAACTTCATGGGTCCACGGAAGCCCAACATCTTTGTGTGTTTCAATATACCTTACAACATCATTGCTATTATTACAGACCATAAAAATGGTAATTTGCATATCAGTACCCTCTTAGATGGAGAAATAAGTTTGTAAAACTTTCTAAGTTGGCATGCCCGTGTTTGTTTAACTTTACATCGTGAATTATCTAGTCTTCGAAGCTACCTGAAATTTGTTTCATTTTCTTTCCTCCTAAAATCTATCAAACATTCGACCAAGCCACATCCCATACACAAATGCATTCTGAACAACATAATTCTCGACAGTTTTAAAAGGACATTCACATTGTTTGATACGATGTTCATAATCAGCTCATCAGGTTTCCGGTCATCGAGTAATTCCACGACATAGTCTCATTGCAAAAACAAGTATAACTGTGAAAATGCAATTTTGCAGTATTGTTGAAATTGCTTGATTTTGTGCGTTTTTCTGATGGAGGATCATACATGTAATTTACCCCCAAATGCCTAATTTTATATATATATATATATATATATATATATATATATATATAAGTCTGTTGGTTTTTTCTTCAACTTTGCATTGTACATTTTTGACTATCCATATCTTCTTGCATTAGAAAATTACAACAAATCCATTTTATGTACAGTTTTTATTAAATTAACAGTTACACCAGTACATCACTTTTCATTTGTGACTAAAATAGGCTATTAATGTCTTGATCATGAAAACTATAACAATTCAAGAGGATATGTAGCATTTCTTACACTTAATGGTTCTTAACATTAAATATACAATCAATATTCTTTCATTTATCTATTTCACAACAAGAGCCCATAAATTAAACAACAAACAGCTCAATAACAACTCATAATTTGAGAATATCCAAAATAATGTACAAATACCTCCAAACTGGTATAAAAAATTATAATAATCTCATAATTTTATAAAGTCCATTAACACATCTACAAATATTTCATAAATTTATGAAAGCCAAACAAAATGACAAATATGTCTGTCATAAATTTATGATGTCCGAACTAGACTACAATTATCTCATAAATTTATGAAAGCCAAACACAACAACAAATATGTCATAAATTTACTAGTCTACAATATGTAAACTTTTACTTATTGTTAAATATTTCATTAAATGGGATTACATATATAATAATGTGCTAGTATTAATAAGCTAAATAAGGCTTTTTATGAGACCCTGAGGGTAACCTTAATTAACACTCAGTTTTGTTTTTAGTAAGTTAGTTTAGTATGCAAACTTATGACTTTAAATTTACAGACTCCCATTGTGTGGAACTCCATGCTTTAAAGGGCAGAACTGCCTTTCCTTCTTCAATACGCTTTATCATAAAACTATGAAAATCGTTCAGGTTATGCAAATGGGCATATGTGGTAGTATCCACTCCTTGTTGCATACAAATTTTCCATTGTCACATATTGTGGTTGTGCTCCGGCCTCTGATGCTTCCCCTTGGGTCTGCTTGTGACAGGGCTGGATAATTCTAAGGAGGTCCTCAGGGGTCAAGCAGCCCGATTTTTCAGTTGCGACGGAAATTCTCGAGAATAGCTGATCCACATCGTTGTGCGTGTGACCAACTGGCAGAAATGATATCTCAACCTAAAAATAAACCATTTACAATGTACAACAAAGTTAATGAAAGTAACTTTAAGTTCTTTTTTTCTTCTTGTTTTTGGGATCACGCCATGTAGGTCAATGTTAACTACATGTTACATCTGAAGCGCCTGTCCCTCACTGCCAGTTCAAATACTTAAGGCATAAAAAGATTTCTCTGGAAAAATGTTGGTATCGTATAACAACAAAAAGAGCGGAGGCATTTCAAATACTTCTGTTTCAACCAGGAGGCCGAGGAAGGAAAACACATACTGGTTCTTGTTTTCCTTTGATGTGTTATCCAGTTGATTAAAGATTGAGTCAGCAAGAAACTCCCTATGCAATATCAAATAATTAACATAATTTTCCCATTCAACTCTATCCTAGTGCATCCCAATAATTTTCTGTCTTGTATACGCTTAAACGGGAATCCTGTAGCTGAAAGCAAACCTGGTTAAAGGCCAACAACAACTTTCTAAAACATTATTGCATGGAAAGGCACCCAAAATGATTGCACTGTTCCATGCTCTTATTTATGCTATAAACAAACTTTACACACCAAGTACCAGTGCAGACATTTCTTCAATGAAAATATTTTCTGTGGCATATCTGCACAGATTGATTACGGCTTCGCTGGACCATGAAGTCACATGCTTCGTTTTTATGCTGTTTGCGTTACACATGCGAGGTACTTGTTCTGGTCGCAGCATCTGCATCAACGAAATGTTGCTGCAAAGACGAGAAAAAAAAAACAGAGCGCAAAAAGTGGGCAAATGTGGGTTAAAGGGAATCTGGGATTTTTGGGGGCAAAGGTTTTTCTGCCAAAATTTGGTGGAGCGATTACGGCCGATTTGAGAAGAAAAACGGGTTGTGTCAAAATGAGAAGTTTACATGTGTGTGCACATGTCAGTGCTTGTTCTCCCAGCTCTTCCACTCTCCTGTAAGTATGACTCTGAGTTGTATGAAGGACCATAGTGAAGCACCACCTTCACATCCTTACAGTTAATACCCATTCCGTAAGCAATGGTTGCCACTAATACATGGACCAAGTCATCTGGTGCTTCCATTGATTGCAGATTTAGTTCATGGATTCTGCCGTGGAACACTCTTCTGTGTTTCTGTTACAGGTGTTTTTGCCATCTTCTTAGCACTTCTATGTTTTCATCAATCGTCATGTAGCCTTTCTTCAGGGGAAATTTGTTCAAGCGTTTCTACCAAATTTTTAACTTAATAAATTTCATCACCATTGCATCAAAGTTTTGCTCTCTGTAGGAAAGTTGTAGAACTGTGACTGATTTTGACGCATATCCATACCTCCTGTTGTTGTGCCCACTCCACAAAATCCCTCACTCTTGATTTCTTGGATACCTCTACCAGTGAAAACAATTGTTTGAAATTTTCTTCCTCCTGATTCTTCCTTTTTTGGCATTGGTGTATTGTTATGGTCTCAGCCCACAGAGCAAGTTTTAAAATAGTCTGTTGCTTGTAGTGAGTCGAATCTTGCATCCCACGTGATTACCTAGTGGGGCTCTTGGTTCAGGTGTGCAACTGCTGATCTGCATGCCCCTGAACTATACAGGTATATAACTATCTAGTTGTACTTGGGCAAGAGCCAGTAGCCTTTGTTTGAAGTAGGTTTCCAGGGTTATGGCAATGGAATGAAATATCTGAACAAGGTTAAAGGCTTGGACCCATTGAAAATGATCTCTTTCAAGATTTGAAAGCCAGCCTCACTTAGGTTATTGGTGTTGTTACCACAAAGTATGTAATGTTTCCTTAAAAGCAGCTCCCATTCAGATTTTCGTATCCAAAATCCTTCAAAATATTTAACAAGGGGATATTTGATGCTGTCTTAATGGTCACAAAGTTCTCAAATACATTCTGGCATTCTTATAAACCTAATTTTAGTAGTTAGTTTTTTTAGGATAATTATTATTAGTCTATTTTTATATAAATTTATAATTCTGATCACCATTTAACACCAGTTTGGTCAATTGGCCTTTTCAGGGTAAATTAACTTTTTATCTTGGCTTAATGTTGTTGTGCAGCCAACAGCCGTGATAAAGGTAGTGATTGGCATCAACAGTGCTTGAATGTCTGTTTTTCGAGTTTGATTCAAGGTCTTTTTGGCCTTACCATAAAATTACCTTATCTTGAAGTATGGATTCCCTTTCATGCCAAAGCCTAAAACATAGGTCTGATTTGGATGGTGTTTTTGTTGGAGCTCAGAAATAATTCCTGCTTCCTAATCACTTTGCAACTGTTGTTCATCTTAAATTGTTTTACAGTCACAGGGTAATTGCTGTTGAAGTACATAAGGCACATTACACTGTATGTTGTTTTGAAGCCTCTTGGACCTTTGAAGTTGAAAACAAAATTGCAACAGTCCTCTTGACTTTTGCACTGTTTTTGAGAAATGTCACAACACAGGTGTAGGCAATTCAGTCAAGTCAACATCAAATATGGCAAGAAACTTTTTTCTCCTGCTTGTTTCTGATTCTTGTGCATAGTGTTTGATCTCATTAGAACAATATTTCATCATCAGGCTGGAATACAGCATTATTGATTTGCACATAAGTCTCCCTCCTTTCGGTGCTTTTTCTCCCAGCTCTTCCATTCTCCTGTAAGTAAGATTCCAAGTTGTATGATGGACCATAGTAAAGCACCACATTCACCTCCTTACAGTAAATGCCCATTCCATAAGCAATGGTTGCCACTAATACATGGACCGAGCCATCTGGTGCTTTTTTTGTATGTCTGCCTGTCTTTATCTATGTATCCATCCAGTTATTTGTCTATCTTTCCATCTATCTATTTAGTAGTCTCATGCTTCCCATTGTACTAAATTGAAGGGTTACTGTAGCGATCATGGATACTTGTAAAGTTTTGAAATTTAAATAACTTGTTAGTTCAAGAAACCAACTCCAATTTGGTACTTCATGTTTTTTTGTCAACATTTTGAGCGTATTTGACATGGACAAACATTCCTGTGACTTCACATCTTATTCTTCCTTTTTTTATTTCACTGAGGGCCTGCCTCCTGCGGTTTCCTCCAATAAAGTTGAACCTTGATTTAACAATCCTCTATATAACAATTGAAGATGGGGGAGAAAGAACGGCCACTGGACTTTTTGGCTAATTCGAACATTATCGAAACAGCTCCAAATTGCGCATGCAGGTTTGTTTACGTGTGCTTAACACTGCCCTTTGTTTCATTTGGCTGGTCTTTAGCTCGTTTTTTAAAAATTACACATGCAAAAAGACAAGGTTTTTGCAGTTGCGGCATCTTTTTGACTTTTCTTTTACAAACGATGATGAAGATGAATTTTACTCCAAGATGCAACGATCATGATACAATAACACCAGAGTAGGCTCTGCTAGTTTTGAACGTTCAGGTTCACCCATCATGTTTCCTTGGGCATCGATTTTCGAGGCATAATGAGTAAATAATAAACCGCAAAAAGGACAAGGTGAACACATGCGGTAAAGAAAATTAAAAACATTTTCACGCATCCATCCTGATGATGCAATCTCCAGGGAATTCGACGGTCATTGGCATGCCGCCGGTCAGCCACCCATTGAATATGCTGTTGAAGTTCAGGTGGAAGTTTATCCCAGTGACTGTCAATCTACAGGAAAAAGAAAATCGGTTGAATGCAGTTCATAACCATTAATACAGTCCCAATGATACACCAACTCCAAAGTGGACTTTGCCAGTTCTAAACGTTCAGGTACACCCTTCATGTTGCCTTGCGCATGGATTTTCGAGGCATAATGAGTGAATAATAACCGCACAAAGGACATGGTTTCAACATGAGAGACAAGTAATAAAAGGCATTATCTGGGATCCATAACCAAGTACATTTAAGTCTATCTTTGGCATGTCTTTGGTCGGCCATCCATTGGATGGACTGTTTGAGTTCCAGAGGACGTCTATCCCAGTGACTGTTAATCTAAACAGATAAATACGTGTTCAGTTGTTTTTCCATTTTTCTAGTACAGGACGCATGAACCCAAGTGTTATTGCGGTAAGAAAATGGCACTTTGCCTAACTTCTTTGGAACCGTTTTAAAGTTTCCACGCGCATCCAATTTCTTGCCATAACCTTTTACAAAGGCACCGCAAATACTGCACACGTGTAACTGACGATGAAACACTTCCAAAGGACTTGAAATTGTAACCATCCAACCACGCAGAAAGATAGTGCGCTTTTCTAATCGTTTATACACTGTCATTTTGTCCCCCAACCATTTTTTTTGCAATTGAATTTCTTGGAAAAGCGCATCCCAAAAAGACTAAATTTTCCAAGAAAACAAAAAAATAAAAACCAAAAAAAAAATTAAAAAAAATTTGCGCCTCCTTTCCCGGGGGCTCTCTTTTGGGGGTTGGGGGGGTTTTTTTATTGTTTTTTTTTTTTTTCCCTTTTTTTTTTTTCCCCCCCCCCTTATATGAAAAAAAAAAAATGGGGTGGGAACCCCCCCCCCCCTTTCCCCCCCCCCCGCGGAGAAAAAAAAACCCAAAAAACCTTTTTTTTCAGAAATTATTAATTAAAAAAAAATTTTTTTTTTAAAAAAAATTTTTTTTTTTTAAAAAAAAAAAAAAAAAATTTTAATATTTCCCCCCGCTTTCAAAAAAAATATAAAAAAAAAAAAAAAAAATAAATAAAAAAAAATAAAAAAAAAAAAAAAAAAAAAAAAAAAAAAAAAAAAAAAAAAAAAAAAAAAAAAAATAACCCTCATTTATATAAAAAAAAAAAATTTTTTTTTTTTTTTAAAAAAAAAATGCGTGCACGCTTCAAACAACTCTCGAATATCTTTCCAATCTTCCCTGACAGACATCTTATCTGCTTCCCATTGTATACGATTTCTCAATTCTGCTGGTAACCTGTCCCACCACGTTGTGCAAGAGATCTATAGTAAAGCATAGTGTTAAAAGCAACCAAATTTCTACGACCAAAATAATACAACTCATTTTGTCTGGTCACAGGAAAAACCAGTTATGGAGTCAACAACCTGTACTTATCAACCTTGATAAACAATGCTGGTGCAAATCCTCGTTTCTGGTTGGTTCTTTCCCCAACACCCACCCCTTATTACTTTTAAAAGTTTTTCTTTTTTAAATTTTTTTTTTTTTCCCCCCCCTCCTTTTTGGGTTTTAAAATTTTTTAAAATTTTTTTTTGGGGAAAGGTTGAGCCCCCCCCCCCCAAATAATCTTTTTTATTTTTTTCCCCTAATTCTCCCTAATTTTTCCGGCATGTAGACTGGTGATTTGCGCAGTTTCCCAAGAGCAGTGTCGTAACGCTTCTGATCGCGCACACTCGCCACTCCCTGTAAGAGAGCAAGCGGGATCTCTTGCTGTTTAGCGTCAAAACCACTCTTGCCTGAATGAACCCACCAACTCCAGGCTTGATTATGGTGGAAGTCACATATATATACATGGGCAGTCAGGAATTATTATATTTTGCCTGACGCATAATAGTCTGGCACACGAAAATGAGCTTAACATTGTACAAATCATGCAAAAGTCTTACAAAATCATCAGTGGTAGAGCCAACGTGTGCGGGGTCAGATGCCGTTAAATTGTTTGAGCTTAACTGCAGGATTACGAAATCTGAGCGGAACGACTTAACGACATTTAAATCGCATTGAATAGTTTTGGCAACCGTACGGCCACCAATCCTGTGCCATTTAATCGTAGCACGTTGAGAAAGCTGAAAGTCAGCGCTATATTTTCAGGAAAGACCTAACAGAAAATGTCTCAAACAGCAAATAAAAGAGTCCCCAAGAACTAAAACAGGTGGCACAGCCATTGTTAAACTGTAGAAAATTAAAGTGAAAAGTGTACTTGCCTTAAAAAATTCACTGGAAAATTAAAAAAATTAACTGACAGCGAAGCGATGTGACCAGTGAGATGGTGCGCATCTAAAAAGGCGAGTGCAATGTTGAGCACGCTTAACAACTGTGACATCCTGAAATCGGTTCATCGTGATTGGTTGGTAGGCTGTTGGTTCGACTGTTCTTTGATCTTACTAATTTCACCTTTTGTCTGCTCAAGTTCCATGGGATGTTCTGAAAACAAACATGGACTCTGAATGAATGATTCTTTTTAATTCACACTTCGAAGTAAGGAAACTGGGGGCGACTGCTCTCAAGGATGCCTTGTCATAAAATTCTATTATGATCTTGTCATAATGGTTTCTTTTGCCGTTGCTTGTTGGGACTGCTTAACCTCGTAGCATGGTTGCGAGAATATGCTTATCCAGCCTATTTGAATTACGGCCGGGCAATCTAACTTCCTGGTTCCTTGAAATTTCTGATGAGATTTGGAACCTTCATCGTGTTCATTAAGGACATCAGGTGTTTTATGACCACCCCGCGAGTCCTGAAATTGTAGCATAATCCTTGAATAGTGTCTTGGTAAGGCTAGAGTTCAAGTTGCGAAAGGAGGCATAACAGAAATAATTAAACGAATTCAACAATTTTAAAAGATATATAGACCAAATGTTTCTAATTAATATGCAATCTGCCTAAAATTATGGTTTCAATCAATTAGAATTGGTAATTATCGTAGTTTCTTGGTTATAGGGCGCACTTGGTTATAAGATGCATCCCAAACTTGACAACTTTGTCATGCTAAGTTTCCAAACTGAATTTTTTTTAAACTTGGTAATAAGACGCACCATGAGTTGGGAGTTAAAAAGATGCAGTCATCAATCTAAGGACAGTCCTCCTTACAGAATTTGAATGTTTGAATGTTGTTCATACTCCTTGGCACAATTTTTGATGTTTAGCCAAATCTTTCCATACACAGTTCTTAAGCTCTTGACTGGACTTTTTTGCAGCTGTGTTAAGAACATTTTTTTTCCATTCTCTCTGCACCTGTTACCTTGGGCCAGATGTCTGTCAGAGATCAACGTGACAAAGTGAAGATTGTCATGCTCATCACTTATACGCCCCTTTTATACATGCGAGGTGAGACTGCTGAGAATAGCTTATGATCTTTCTTTCATCTTGTTGACATAGCTTATTAGGGCGTCCTTCCATGCGCTTGATGTTGATATTCTCCTCTGGTAAAAGGCTCTCGTTTTTTATCTGGTAAACCATAGATCTTAAAACTTGGCACCTCTTCATGATCTCTTAAGTGGAAATTCTTTGATATCTTACTAAAAAAGTAATATGTGTCCTTCTTTTTGCGTCAATAAAGCCGGAGAAAACCGTCTTGTTTTGCGTGGCCCGAATATAGAGCACTAATTGGCTGAGTTTCATTTGTGACAAATAAACAGATGATGCTAATTGCTTTAATGAGAACAGTGTCTGGCTGATAACTATTTCACCTTAAAGTTTCAGTAGATTGAAAGTAACACTAGCAAAACGGGGCTGTTCAGAACTTAGATATTTCAATTGTTCTGATTTACACAATTTTGGACAAAACCTGTTGACACATACTCATTTTGGGCATTATTTGCCCATAACTTTCCTCTCAAGCGGAGAAAACAAAATTGTACCCCTCCCCCTACTCAATGTTGTTTTATGGGGTTTGCGATTGACCCAGCTTCATTTTCAGTGCAACTTCCTATGCACAACATTGAAATGGGGGAGGGGGGGTTAACGATTCGTAGTCAGATACCTAGTTTGAGGCGAATTTTCAGAAGTGTTTCAACAGTTTTGTCCAAGATTGTAGTGAGTAATAATAAAAAAATAATCATTTATATAGCGCCATTTCCAAGTTCAAAGGCATGACAATTTTAAAAAGTGAAATATTAATTATATAATTTACAATTTACTTTGGATGAAAAAATAAAATATGATTAATATAAAATTGGTATTATTTGGCTGCCTTGAGGGATGGAATGAAAATTAATTTTTAAGCTAAAAGTTGGTGAGTTACCTTGTCTTTGTTCTCCATTGTTGCTGCTCCTTACTCATAAACTACTTTAGCAAGAACTAAGTCGTCCGTTTTTATCGATTGAACTTTGGAAGGCGTCCAAAAACACCTGCAACTCTTGCACTCGTCCATTAAATTTCGTTACCTCCAACTTGGGAAGTCTTGCCTTTACGCTTTGTTGTTGCGGAGCGGCGGCGACTAAAGGCGGTGGAGTTTCTGCCTGAAAGGGCGGATTCAAAGGTGGAGGGTTGTCTGTTTTGCGCAATACCTCCTCCATTCGCAGTACAATTCGATTGAGTTCACTCCGCACTTTGTCACTGTCCTCTATTTCTTTTTCAATAAGCACTTCAACTCCCTCATCTTCCGAGCTTCCGAACAGCTCGATGATTTGGTTATCGAATTTTTTCAATGAATCGATCTTCTTCAGCATTGTCTGAATCGACTGCTTGATCCAGTGCCTTTCGACGTCTTCTGTACCATTTGAAGACGTTCTTCCACTCGGTTGAGCAATTTGGTGGCGGAACCTCTGTGTCCAGCCCTTATTCTTTGCTTCGACGCGATCTTTGCTTTGTCACCCATAGGAAACGCCCTTCACTCTCCTTCAAACAACCTTCTGGTTCTTGCTAATCCAGTAGCCTCATCCCGTTGATCCGGCTCGGAGGACCACTGTGTTCGGAATTTTCCACTCACGATCAGTAATAACGTAGGACTGTATTTCAACTTTATCCCAACAGTCAGACAACACAACGACGAGTCAACAATCTGCAACTGATCATAAAATCTGAACCTGACTCCACCAGACAAGGACACGGAGACTGCAATAAGGAACTGGACGGGCGAGCAGTCAGTCAAATCAGACCGACCGCAACACGCCTCCAAGGATCACACCACCAGCAAAAGAAACTCGTCCACAGATGCAGGGAAAACGAACGAAAGATGCGGATCAAGCTGCACACTGAAAAGAGAGGGAGGAAAACGATATATGTGGAGTGAGTGGAAGGCCATCGCCTGTGCTGAGAATTTTGGGACTGAGAATGGAGGACCGGAGCTTGAACAGGACGCTATCCTTCGTCTTCTTAGACAGCAAGAGACCTGCGAAGTGGTTGCCATAAGACCAGTTCAATGTGGAAACGGTTAGAAATTATTTGAAAATATTTTGCTTCATGTTTTCTTAGCTTTTACATTTTCCATCGTCTGACTATTGCGCTTTCTTTACGCTAATGACATCAACAAATCTTACCCCACAGGAGCATCGGGATAACGATTTGCGCCCGTCTCTTGAATCGGATATTTTTCTTCTTCTCCCAGTCCCATGGCCTTTACGGCGATGGCCAGAATTATAGTACAATGTATGAATTAGAACAGGTGGAATTGGATTCCTAATTTGTTACACGCCCCTTGCAATGTACTTTCACATTTATTATCTTCATCAGCCCTGATGATCTTGGTATGCCCACTAAACAAACTGCGTTTTACTGGTAACTGTAAATATTCAAGTAGTAGTTATGTTGGGAATTAGATGATTGCCTGACAACACAATGGTTTTCCCGATAAACTCGCCCTAAAAATCGCTCACTCGCGATAGAAGTTGTAAACAGATATATTTTTCTCTCAAGAGGTCCCGACTTCGATAACAACACTCTCACTTTGTGTCTAGAAAAAAAAGATCAAACTAATCTTACAAGACTTTCTTCGATTGGCTACAGTTACTAACAATGACAGATTTGTTGCCTATCCCTTTCCAGTCAACTAAAAAATCAAATTTAGACGCGTTAAAAGGGTTTTGATTATGTAAAAACACAATTTCCGACAGTTAGATCAAGATGTGAAAGCCTTTTTTGAAAAATTAATGTCGGTTTTCTAACCTTTAGCAAATCTCTTGTGCTGCAAAAGACCAGATCTTTGGTTAAAAACTGGTGTTACACATTTCATAAATGTGTCTCTTATTTTTCATACATGTGCCTAACTCGATTCATTAACTATAACAAAATAATATATATCTATATATTCCCTACCCATAACAATAAAAAACCCAATACTTTTAAATTTTGTTTATTTTGTGGTAAAATTAGAAACCTTAAACTTACTGCTATTAAGTTTGTGACAACCCATATTGAAAACCTTGCTTTTAAGTTCTGCTCGCACTAGAATATCCTTAAGGCTGTTTCTCTGCAAGGCAGCCTCGTTTATTTCTACTTGTGCGCTCTGTGCAGATGACGAATGCTCTCTGCTTGAACTGCGGCAATCTACTACAGTTAGGGCAGTACCATGTTTTGGGTCTAACAGCCAAGCCAAACATGATGGATTAAATTCTACATATGGACACTCTGGATTGCTACAAGTAAGGACAGTGCCATCCTATGAAGCCTTACAAAAGCAAATCCCATTGTCATTGGGTTTGTTAATTTGCAAGGTACATTTCCTTGTGTACCATCATCCCAGAATCTCAGGGAGGATGCATACTCTCCAAAAAGCTTCAAGCTTTGGGACAGAAGTATGCCAATGCTTTTAGTCAGGATAAATCAGGTAACAGATGCAGATTTCAGTGGAACAGTAATATCGTTTAACGTAATTTAGCTCTTATCTTTTATATAATTTCACCATTCCGTCATTTCGCTATTTCGCCATTTCATGTTTTAAAACACGCCCCATCCTTTTTTAAGCTCTTTGTAAACATGAAAAATTGAGCTTTAGCTGATAAATACCAGCTACATTTATAAGCAGCAGTAAAATGTAATGTGGGTGAAAGATTGATTGATGCTTTTACGCATATTCGTAATCAACCTACTACAAATTGTGCATTTCCTGACTCAGTTTCTTGATTCTCTTCTTGGATGTCATCTTCAGTAACAAGCTTTTGGTTCACTTCTTCAAAAAGGGCAATGATGACTTCCTTCTTTGCAGATGACAAGGTCGTTTGAATATGCACCAACTTCTCATTATAGATCTCCAATGACAATTTATCATTTAACTTTAAAAGAAGTCTTGAATCATTTTTACCAGATCCAGTTTCTTAATATTCTTTAATTCAGAAGCAGTCTCTTTTTTCTGGAGTTTCTGGAGTGAAAAACATTCCTTGCAGTTGAAGATCTGGCCTATGTTTGCCATTAGCAATTCCTGAAGACAGGATGTTGGTTGCACAAAGTCTGCCTCGACCCACACTGGGCCCCGAGGTTCGTCAAGTATCAGGAAAAAAGAAGGAAAGACTTGCAATTAAGTGCCAAGAAGACTAGTGGGAAGCCACACAAAAAGCTAAAAAGTGGACAAATGCAAGTGCCAGATAGTTAAACCATGTACATTTGAAATTTAAAGCAACCGGAACAGGTTTCAGAAAACAAGATAAATTTCCTCCAAAAATCTCCCTGAATACTTGACTTGCCATGCACCATCATTTTTTCGAAAAGAAAACAATTTTCTTTTTTTCAGAAAACTTTTTCCCCATGATCACCAGCAACTAATGGTGCCTTGATTTGTGGCTGGGCTGTTGTTAACTGTACACAAACATGGTCTGATGGCACCTCCTTGCCATGAATAATTCTTTTTTTCCTCAACACGCCCTCCTGCTAGGAAGATGGAATTGAACAAAATGCAAACACTTGTGTGCAAGCAAGTGTTAATAGTCATCCCCCAGCGAAATTTGTACTCGTGTTGCAATTTCTGATACTGATCATAGTAATGGAGGACCAGAATAGTGGTATACGATTCTAGCAGCTTCAAAACCTTTACAGTGTATGATAGATAATCTTGTATGTCGCTAGGGGATGACAGGGATCTTGATTTTTTGTATTAAACTCTACCTTCTCCCTCTGACTCTCTGGTGATCCGAGGGTTATGAAAGCAAAGTAAAAGTGAGTTTGTGCTAGCTCAGTCTTTGAATTAGTAGCATGTTCAATGCGTTTGGCTTGTGGAAAACAATGCAAAGAGTAGCAAATGAAAGATCACTATCTAATTGGCCTATAACATATAATTGATATCCATGTCTTCAAGTTAGCTCAAGTTCATGCTATCAGTGGCCTAAACATAGTACTGCTAACCCCATCGAAGAAAAGGATGACTGCAGGTTGGACAATCTAATACAGTGTTTCAAAAGGTGACAAAAAGCACTCCATATAGACCTTGTGTAAACGTGGAATGAACTACCAAAGAAAAATATACTACATGTGAATATAGGATTCTATTTTGCTTCTTGCCTTTTGAGATATTTAAACGCACTTGATGTTCTATAGATTAGCTTATTTCTTTGTGTCAAAAGTTTTATTAGCTGCAGATATTAAACACTTGGTGGTAGATTAATGTAGCAGACAAGCTTAATTTTTTGTCACAGTGAACTCTTCCCAAATCATCGTCAGGCATATCTATATTATCAATTTTGTTTTTAAATCTTAAGTTGGTCATTCATTCGTTTCATATATTACTTTCTGCCATTATTTTCAAAGTTCAGTAGTGCTCTTGCCATGGTGGATTAGTTAAATTTCATTGCATAGAGCCACATTTCACTTTTGGAGGTAAGCTTGATTATATTTGAATCAATTTGTTGGGTTTGTGTTTCTCCTTTAGTGTAGGTGGCCCAATGTGGCGAAGTTAAAATTTATTTTGATATCATGTACAGTGCAGGGCGGCAATAGACCAATTCGGCTAACGTGTTTACATTGTTGTTGCCACCCAATTCAGATTATGTGATGATTCCTTTGGGAGGTTACAATTGTTCTGTTCGTTCATACTCCCAATGCGCTCAGTTGCGTGTGACAAATTGCACAGTTGTAACCTCCCAAAGGAATCATCACATGGTCTGAATTGGGTGGCAACAACGATGTAAACATGATAGCCGAATTTGTCTATCACTTCCAATAAGAAAACAATAAAAGTTTGACAGTTTGACAGTATCACAGTCTCCGATAGGCTTTTTCCAAAATAATGTTTGTATGTCCTTGGGCTAGGAGTTGATTGGATAAAATATATCGGCATTAAGGAAGTGGTGCTCTTTGTTGTGTGGTGAGAGGTTGGATATTTGCATGGTAGAATTGTAAAGTGGATTCTTCAGTGTCCATGTTTTAGAAAGAATAAGAATAAATTAGGTGTAAGTGTAATAAAGTTTGGGCCATGTGTAGGTAATAAGCTAATTTGAAAAAAAAAAATCATCCTAAGAGTTTTAGATTAGTTTGGGTAAAAATGAAATAAAAAAGAATTAATAATATAATTTTTGGCTTGATTTTGGGTTTGGGGCAATCAAAGTTTTCTGGAGGAGGTTTGCAATAGCCACTAACAGCAGTGCACATAATCTTGGCATCATTCTCGGTGCATATTTTGTCAAATTGGGAGGGAAGGGCCTGAGATACTTCAGGTTTTAATGAGGTTAGAGGTTGTGATTGTAACTCAGTTCCACGCCCCTGTTTTACCAACGTAGGTAACTCAGGATGTATTAATTTCAACCAGGTCAGGGCGATGAAGTTTTACACGCAGGTCTTTGGTTGTCACTTCACCATAGTGAGAAAGTGATAGTGGCATGAAGTTTATTATTGTCTTCAACAAAGGCCATAAGTCTTTGGAAAAGGTCCTCAGGGTGCTCATCGGCTCCTGTGAATGAAAGCTAAAACGTTGGTGTATCATGGACTGAATAGAGGTCAATTTCTTTACTAAAGTGTTCCTTGATAATACAGGACAATAGCTGGCTATGTGATTGAGCATGATATCTGAAAAAAATTACTTTCTGTTGAGATGTTCAGTGTTTAGAGAGCAGAACATCATTATTTCAGGAAGAAAGAAATGGAGCAAAGTTAATATGGATTGTTTGGGATGGTTGTCTTTTTCTGTGTTGTCTTTCTTTTTGATAAGCACCTGATCATTGTGAACTGCAGTGAGGAGGTCACCAGGAGGAAAGTGAGGTACTGTCATTGTCAGGCTAATAACCAATTCATGACTGTGCTGTGTACAGTCTTCCTCAGGTTAAAATTAGCAGTTACACTGCACGCATCATCCTACTTATCAAATTTCAAACTTAAACAACCCCGCGTGCGTTTGATGATTTCCTTCTGCTCTGGTCTTGCTTCGTACTGTTTGTATTTGACTCTCCACGTAACTTTTCTTGTAGCCTCTCCTGGTTAAGAGCAGCACCAAATCCCTCGCTCTCTTTTTGAATAAGGACGCTTTCAAACAAATCCTCCGTAGCCTCATTGCTTGCGCATAAGGTATACTTCTTTTACATGATCCACAATGACATGAACTGTAATGCAGATACTGGTGACTATCTGTAGCTTTAACATACACATCTGTTTCCAGTTTTTACTTACAAATATATGTTATAGGGCATATTTTGACAAATGTTCATCATCAGAGAGGTCAACTAGATAGGCATACTAGAGTTGACCTCTTAAGTGATGAAACAACTTGCAAATAAAACTCTATATTTACTTTATTCAACATATAAAAAAGTGATTCAACCAATTAGCATCTTGAGTTGATGCACCCAACCTACCAGAGCACAAAGTCTTGTAAAAGAGTAATTGGTTCATGGCAAAGAACAGAAAAGTCTTCGAATTGGTTTCCATCTAAAATACTGAACATAATTAAAACACCACAATAAAAGAGGCAAGACTTAAGCTCAGAGGCCTTTCAGTGACTTAAGCTCGGAGACCTTTCAGTACTTCATGCGATGCTCAATTGACCTTAAAATTAATCCTATTCTAAGGCAGGGTAACTTTAAGGCAGTCTTTTATCTGCTTTTGAGACCTGTTTGCTGATGCTGGATGGCTGGGAAGAGTTCTCTAAAGCGAATCAGAAATTAGACTTTTCATCATGCCACTACACACCCCATGCATAAAAAATAATAAGAAAAACACAAAAGCTCTACATCTACATTTAGGGGTCTTGCAAATTGAGGCATGCTCCCATCACTGCAAAACATGAAATAAAAAAATTAAAAAGTAGGGAGGTAGAGTCGTCTTCCTCTTTCCTTTTCGTTTTTTTTCTGAATCCTCTCTTTTCTATCTCCCTTTCGGATTCTCTTTCAAGCCCTCGGGCTTCTCTTGAAAAAACTCTCGTCTTCCTCTTGCCTCTTCTTGTTCATCTTCAGGGACTCAACAAAGCGCTACGTGGGAACAAAAATTTTTTTTTTGGCCAAAAAAATAAAAAAAAATCGCGCGAATGCCTCTCTTGTTCGTAAAGAAGAAGTCTCACTTTCGGATCCTTTTCAATCTCCTCAAGGGCTTCCTTGAAAAAACGCCTTGTGGTATTCTTGGTAAACTTTTTCTTGTTCTCTTTATAGGGAAAGAGACGTTTGGCACTCAACAAAGCGCTACAGATGGGATACAAAAAAGCTGTTTCCATGCTATAGTCCAGTTTCACATTAAATTTCTGATGCGGGGAACTGTTTTTTTTGGCATGGGATTGAGGCTAACGCTGTCCAACTACGATACGAATACAAGACTTTGTGTAGGACATGAATGAGCTGATATTTTTTTAGTCTCGGGCTCGGATTTTAAACTGCCAGTCTCTGCATCTCGGTAAAGGAGAATGTTCTCACTTTCGGATCCTTTTCAATCTCCTCAAGGGCTTCCTTGAAAAAACGCCGTGTGGTATTCTTGGTAAACTTTTTCTTGTTTTCTTTATAGGGACTCAACAAAGCGCTACAGATGGGATACAAAAAAGCTGTTCGCATGCTATAGTCCAGTTTCACATTAAATTTCTTGGGATTGAGGCTAACGCTGTCCAACTACGATACCGATACAAGACTTTGTGTAGGACATGAATGAGCTGATATTTTTTTAGTCTTGGGCTCGGATTTTAAACTGCCAGTCTCGGCGTCTCGGTTAAGGAGAATGTTCTCACTTTCGGATCCTTTTCAATCTCCTCAAGGGCTTCCTTGAAAAAACGCCTCGTGGTATTCTTGGTAAACTTTTTCTTGTTCTCTTTATAGCGACTCAACAAAGCGCTACAGATGGGATACAAAAAAGCTGTTCGCATGCTATAGTCCAGTTTCACATTAAATTTCTGACGCGGGGAACTGTGTTTTTTGGTGGGATTGAGGCTAACGCTGTCCAACTACGATACCGATACAAGACTTTGTGTAGACATGAATGAGCTGATATTTTTTTAGTCTCGGGCTCGGATTTTAAACTGCCAGTCTCTGCGTCTTGGTAAAGGAGAATGTTCTCACTTTCGGATCCTTTTCAATCTCCTCAAGGGCTTCCTTGAAAAAACGCCTTGTGGTATTCTTGGTAAATTTTTTCTTGTTTTCTTTATAGGGACTCAACAAAGCGCTACAGATGGGATACAAAAAAGCTGTTCGCATGCTATAGTCAGTTTCACATTAAATTTCTGACATGGGGAACTGTGTTTTTTGGCATGGGATTGAGGCTAACGCTGTCCAACTACAATACCAATACAAGACTTTTTGTAGGACATGAATGAGCTGATATTTTTTTAGTCTTGGGCTCGGATTTTAAACTGCCAGTCTCGGCGTCTCTGTAAAGGAGAATGTTTTCACTTTCGGATCCTTTTCAATCTCCTTAAGGGCTTCCTTGAAAAAACGCCTCGTGGTATTCTTGGTAAACTTTTTCTTGTTCTCTTTATAGAGACTCAACAGAGCGCTACAGATGGGATACAAAAAAGCTGTTCGCATGCTATAGTCCAGTTTCACATTAAATTTCTACGCGGGGAACTGCTTTTTTGGGATTGAGGCTAACGCTGTCCAACTACGATACCGATACAAGACTTTGTGTAGACATGAATGAGCTGATATTTTTTTAGTCTCGGGCTCGGATTTTAAACTGCCAGTCTTGGCGTCTTGGTAAAGGAGAATGTTCTCACTTTCGGATCCTTTTCAATCTCCTCAAGGGCTTCCTTAAAAAAACGCCTTGTGGTATTCTTGGTAAACTTTTTCTTGTTCTCTTTATAGGGACTCAACAAAGCGCTACAGATGGGATACAAAAAAGCTGTTCGCATGCTATAGTCCAGTTTCACATTAAATTTCTGACGCGGGGAACTGTGTTTTTTGGCATGGGATTGAGGCTAACGCTGTCCAACTACGATACCGATACAAGACTTTGTGTAGGACATGAATGAGCTGATATTTTTTTAGTCTCGGGCTCGGATTTTAAACTGTCAATCTCTGAAGTTCCCTTGCTGTGGCGTTCCTCAGACGTGTTGCGATTTTTGTGCTACTTGGTCTTCGACCCTTGCTTTCCTGGGCTCCATTCTTTTCCGCTTAAATTCTTTGATAAAGACAATCAGGTTGGCGATGGCACGCTGTAGCGAGTGGAGGCTTGACAAACGTGAGAACCTTTCAGCTCCAAGACCACAGCCTTTGGTTGATTGTGTGGCGAAGGTTACAACTTCTTTACGTACTTCTGGGCGCCTTCATTTAATGGTATTTTCTCCTGTCTCTCCTTTAGTGAGCTTGACGTTGTTTGTAGGAACTTTGGACCAGTTAACCAGGCTGATTCTGCAAGGTTCTGTGCATTCAGGGGACGTGTAGCGAGGTCTGCGGGGTTCTCGCTTGTGTCAACGTACGTCCACTTCTCTGGACTTGAGATCTTGCGAATTAGCTGGACGCGGTTTGCGACGTAAACATAAAATCTTCTGCTTTCGTTCTGGATGTATCCGAGGACGACTTTCGAATCGGTATAGAAGGTGACTTCGTCAATCTCCATGTCTGTCTCCTTGATGATCTTGTCGACTGCTTGTGCTGCTAGAACAGCGGCGCACAGTTCTAGGCGGGGAATGCTAGTGATCTGGACAGGTGCAACTCTAGACTGACCAAAGACTAGGGCTGTGCAGTTTTCTCCTCTGTCGTTAACTTGACGCAGGTAAACGGCAGCTCCGATTGCGTCCTCGCTTGCATCTGAGAAGGCATGAATCTCTCTCCTGACAACTGTGCCAAATCCTTCTGGGTAGTAGCAACGGGGAACTGATACTTTCTTCAAATCGGCCAATGAGTTGCACCAACGTCGCCACTGTGTAAGGAGAGTGTCTGGGAGGGGGTCATCCCATCCTAAAGGCTTGTCATTGTTTTTACTCTTGCCCATGATAACCAATTTCTGAAGCAACAGTCTTCCTTCCAGTAACACTAGAACAGCCAGGCCTAGTGGGTCATAAATCGAGTTTACAGTGGATAGTACGCCTCTTCTCGTGAACGGCTTGTCAGGCAAGGTTACTTGAAAGGTGAAGCTGTCATTCTTTAAATCCCAGAATACTCCAAGCGAACGCTGTGCTGGCAAACTGTCACGGTGTAGGTCCAGGTAACGTACTCCTTTTCCCCTGTCCTCCACCTGGAAGGCCTCCATCACTTCGACTGAATTCGAGACGATTTTGTGTAGTCTCAAATTCGCTTTACGGAGCATTGTTTGGGTTGCTGTAACGAGTGCGATGGCTTGTTTTGTTGAAGGTAGTGACGCCAAGCCGTCGTCGACGTAGAAATTGCGGTGAACGAATTTCATAGCCTCCTCTCCAAACTCCTCCTCGCCGTCAGCGGCTGTCTTTCTGAGTCCGAACGTAGCTACGGCTGGACTGGGGCCGTTTCCAAAGAGGTGTACGTTAATTCGATACTCCGTTATTGGCTTTCTGGGTTTGTTGTCCTCAAACCACAGGAAGCGCAGAAAATCTCTGTGATTGGGATAGTAGTAGTAGTAGTAGTAGTAGTAGTAGTAGTAGTAGTAGTAGTAGTAGTAGTAGTAGTAGAAGTCTTTATTAAGAAGCTAGTCACAACAAACGTGTGGCTTTACAATAAAAAACAATCTAAAATAAGCTAAACTAGTAAAATGAACCTATTATATGTATCAGTTACAAGGATTTTAAGAAATAAATTTAAAAAGACATCTATTTACAAAAGTGCGTTTGAAACGTTCTGTTTTTACTTTAGGGAGTATAAAGTCATGGCCCCTTTCTCTAAGAGCTCTGTTCCGTTTGGGTGGGATCCACGTGAAAGAAGTGGAACATCTGCTGAATATCGCACATAATGGCGGTTGTCTCCCTCCTGAAGCGAATGAGTACTCCCAGGAGGCTGTTCATCAGGTCGGGGCCTGGGAGCAGCTCCTTATTTAGGGATACATCTGAGTATTCGGTGGACGAATCGAACACCACTCGTATCTGCGTTGGTTTCTTCGGGTGATAGACGCCGAAATGCGGAAGGTACCAGACCTTCTCGGATTGGGACTTCGCTTTGATATCCTCTAAAGGGATTGGGGAGGTGTGGCCCTTATCGAGGATCTTCTGCATGAACTCGAAGTAGTCTTTCTCCATTTGGGGCTTTCTTCGTAGGGTACAAATCAGGCCGTTCAAGCGGTTTACTGCTTGACTCCGGTTGTTTGGCATCTTAACATCTTTGTGGTGGAAAGGGAGTGGCATCTCCCAGTTTCCATCATCGTTCTTATGAATATTGGCCTCCATTATCTCCAGAAATCTCCGATCTTCGCAGGACAGGCTAACGTCATTGTCTTCTTGAGTGGTTCGGAAGATGTCGCTTTCTGCATCTTGATCCCGCTCAGTGAAACTCTCCTTGACTCGTAACTGGTTGGGGCATGGGACGAGCTCGTAACGTTGCGGTTCCACCATTCTTTTCTTTGAGCTAGCGAGGCGGGTTGATAAGAGACTGGTACGGCGGACGAGCACGTGCGCGGGGCTTCCAACAAGATTTAAGCACATTTGGCCGATTATTGTCCAGCCCAAAGAAAGCTTTTGTGCCCAGGGGGTTCCTTTAGGCCCGTTCCTAAATTCTCGAACTTTAAGGAGTTCTGGGGCGTCTCTTCCGATGAGGAGATGGATGTCAGCGGTCTCATCGAGGGGTGGGATCTTGTTGGCGATGTCCTGGAGGTGTGGGAATCTCCTCACCATCTCTGGTGTTGGGATTTCGTGTTTTCCCGCGGGATGTTGCCACACTCGACGAGAGTAGGCAGGTCTGCTGCTGCTCCTCCCATGGATTGTATCGCGACATCCGTCATGCGACGCTCGTACTTGGTTCTTTCGTGCCGCTGCATGTGGTAAGAAAGTACCTTTCTTCCGGCACGTTAGCTCCTAGCTCATCAGCAAGCTCAGTGCTGATTAGAGATGAATTACTTTGTTCATCTACTATGGCGTAGACTCGACGGACTGCGTGCGGCTTCTCCTTACTGAAGACGTCGACTAAGAGCAGTTTGCTACACAAGATGCCGCCCTCCATAGCGTTACACGTCGTTGTGCATTTGGAGTCAACGACTTCTCCACTCCGTGTAGGAGGCCTTGTTCTCTCTCTGTGGAGGAGAGCCGGATGGCGTCTGTCCTTGCATATAGTACACTCTACGTTCTCCTTACAGTCACTGGCCGTATGTCCTCTTGATAGGCAGCGATAGCAGAGTCCGGCTGCAAGAAGCCATTCGGTCTTCTCGTCGAGAGATTTTGCACGGAAGGCTAGGCACTCCTCTAGGGTATGGCCGTTTAGGTCATGGAAGGGGCATCGTTTTGTCTTTCCTCCCCCCTTTTGCGGCAGGGTATCAGATTGATTTGTAGGGGGCTGCGCGTCCGTCTTGAGGACTCGGTTGTTCCTTTCTTTCTCTCTCCGGATTGGCGGTGTAAGAGAGGCTGGCGTTCGTTTATTGGTCGCGAGGATATTTGGATTGTTTTTGATCCTTGCTTGATCCTGTGCGACTTTAGAAAAGATGTGGAATCCAGGGTACACTCCTCCATTTCTCTCCGTGTGTTTTTGCCGTAGCGATAGAGGCAGCTTTTCAGCGATCGGTTGTATTGCATTTGGGAAGTTTAGGCATGCGAGGCCGGGCAAATAGCTCACTTGACTCTCCACGTCCGCGCAAGGGTCGGCGAAATCTTGTAGTTTTGCATTTTCTCCGTCGTTGAATGCGGCTGTTTTGTTTAGGCGTTCTAATAGCACTTTTGTTATCGCGGCCGCGCTTCCGAACCGTCTCTCCAACTCAGCCCATAGACTGCTTAATAGCCTGCTGGGGTCATGCTGCTTTCGTTTCCGGTAATTGTCTACAAGTTTTTGAGCCTCGCCGCTGGTAAATCTGCGCAGATAATTGACCTCCTGAACAGGCGAAACACTGGTGTCCGATATCATGGCTTTGAACGCAGCTTTCCAGGGATGAAAGAGCATAGGATCTCCATTAAAAGTGTCGGGATGGCACTTTGGGAGGTTTTGCCTAGCAAGTCCGGCAACTATCTGTTCATTGACGGAGGTTAATGTTTTTATTAATTGGCTTCCGGTAATGTTAAATGGGGTTGATGCGATAAAGGACCGATCAAATCCTTGATGAGCGATTTGATGGTTTTCTCCATTGTTTTCTAGCTGACTCGCGGCGGCACGCGATCTTGCAGGCGGCTTTTCGGGCAGTCTCACGTTGAAAGGGGTTTTTTGTTTTGTCGAATCGACTCCCAGTTGGAGGATTTCCGGTGGTGTTGAGTTAAGCCAAGTGAATGTTCGTTCGTCACTTTTAGCGTTTGGGATACCCGGGATTTCGACTTTATCGTCAGTATCTTCCTCTTCTATCGCCTGTTCGATAGCTTTTAGCTTCGCGTCGGCAATCGCGATCTTTCTTTCAGCAGCAAGAAATGCCAGCTCCCTTTTGCGAATTGCTCGCTCTTGTTCGTGTGTTCGTTCAATCTCAGCTTCGCGTTTCCTGCGTTCATGTTCCTTTTCGGCGATACGCTTTTCGAATTCTGTGCTTTCTCTTGCTGCTGCTGCTTCGGCGAGTGCTTTCATTTTGGCCGCACTGCTTGCAGTAGATGCGCGTGATGAGATTTTACTGCGGTTGGATTTATGAGATAGACGCGATCTTGTCTCCAACAATTTGTCGGATTGTCTACTCTTTATTTCTTCTATTAGTTTGTAAGCTTGGTCGAGAGTTAAGCTCTCGCTAGTTAAAGGTGGTTCTTCGTCTCCAAAATAATTGTTTTTGTCTTGCGTGTGAAGGTTTCGTAATTCTTCTATTTTCGTCTTCAGCTCTCCAGATACTCCTAGCAGATCACGGAAGATAATTTCGAAATCTGATCCTTCACTTAGCTCCTCAACAGAGTCTATTGTTTCTTTCAGCATTTTATGCACGCAAGCTATCTTGCGACGTTTATCTTCGACGGCGTTCTCTAACGCCTTTCTAGACAAAGTTCTTACTCTCTTTTGATCAGGATCACGATCAACGATGTTCTGGTGGTTCTCCTTTGTTTGCTCCATTTATGATCGGGGCCGTTTACTTAATCTTTACAATACGGCTCACCTCGATCTGTTCTTTGACTCCTTTGGATCTCTGACTAACAGACTTTTTACTGTCGCGTTCCCAGCACGGCAGACACGGGGTGTAGCGTAATTGGGTTCGCCAGGTCAACCACAGTGAAGTACAGGACGGACAGTAGACTCTTAAACACGTTTATTGAACTTATTCGGGAATCAGGCTAGCCGACTTGTTACAACACTTGCGGTAAAAACTAAAAAGAAAAGCACGATTGTCTAAGCTAAAGAAACGAGCTTAATACAAATTTGACGACATAAAGCACGACAAAAACTAATATAAACTAACAATCGTGACTTACGTCTGATCTTGACTCCGGGGGTGAGAAAACTCCAAGTTGTAAAAAACTCCGAAAGACTCCTATAAACTCCTCTTTACTCCAGGGACAACTCCTTAAAAACTGAAATATTCGCGTGGAAAAAGACCTAATATACTTCTATGACGTAAAGGAAACTAAATTGAACCAATTCTTTGTGCGGCTAGCCAAAAAACGATAATTTAAAATCACACAATGAAAACGAAACAAAGCTACATTCTAAGAAAACAAAAAGGTTATTAAATGTTTCTAAGCGTTCTTTATACAGCAACGTGACAAAGCCCGGGGACAAAGCGCGCGCGCATAAGAACATATAGGGCAAGTTTTTTTTTTATAATTTTATTGCTCACACAAAGGTTACATGACTTCACACTACATTTACAAAAGTTACAATTCAAAAAGAGAACAAAACTAAATTAAACAGGAAAAATAGGTATTACAGAATTAAAAAGACTTGCAAATACAAAAGAGAACTAAACTTACAGTAAACTAAGCAAAAAAAAACAGTAGCAAAGCGGACGTTATAAAGGAAAAAAAATTAGGCTTTAAATATAGTTCATTTCATAGGTATTTTTAAATAGATAACTAAAATTGCTTTTTTTTTTTTTTTTTTTTTTGATCTAGATTTGATTCAAATCAGTTTTCCCCATATTTTCAAAAACAAGTGCAACTTTTTTTGGGCGATATGACTTTGTTTTAAAATGTAAAGTTTGTCTTGGAGGCGGAGAAGAAAGCTTTCAAAACATAAGTTGACGACACATGAACTCGTCGCAAAAATGTGGTATTTGGCAATAAGAAGGGTGACATTAAGTGCCTGTTTGTTTTGGATGTCCTGAAGCCAACCGTATAGGACAGCGGATTCAGTCAGAGTGATAGTCTGTTTAAATTTTGAGTGCCACCAGCACGTGAATCTATTCCAGAAAGCTTTAGATACAGTGCATTGGTACAGTAAGTGGCTTATAGTTTGTTTTTCAGTTTCGCATTAAGTACAAATATCGCTTTCAACAATGCCAGCTCGAAGAAGGCTGGATCTGGTAGGTAAAACATGGTGAATTATTTTATACTGGAAAGCAATAAATTTAGAATCTTTAGTTCTTAAGAAAGGCAATGAGTACACATTGTGGATGCTTTCTTTGGTGAAACCATAATTTAGGATTCTATTCTCTGAAGTCGGTGGATCTACCGATACATTGTTGCTAAGGAGTGTGGCATAGGCAGTTTGTGTTAATGGAAGGTCTTGGGGGGGGGGGGTGGTTTGGGGTAAGTTGTTTTGTTTCAATTTTTGCTTCCATTCTGATGGAATAGCAGCGATGAGGCCGTGATAGAGTGTGAACGGAATTTTATTGTTTACTTGGCGTTTGATTTCTTCTAGTGAAAGGAATGTATTATCGTCTTTTAGAAGATCTTTAATGCGTGTGATCCGAGCTTGAAATAAGGGTTTGTAAAAAATTGGCTGACCTCCAATTATGATGCGACTGTTGTTCCATATAATTTCGCCTTGGATATGACGGTCTTCTGCAAATTTAAAAGAATTATATTCCTGCCAATACTTAAGTAAAGTGTGATAAAAAAAGGGGGTGGTTATTTAGGTTGAGATACTTGGTGTCGTACTGGCATTTTGTCAGGAAAGACAAACCCCCATAGTGGGCAGTGGCGAATTCTGAAATTACTTTTTTTGCGCGATCATCGTCGTCGGTTAGTCTCTTAATCCAAGCTACTTTAAGTGCTTTATCCATTAGTTCAAAATCCAACATTCTAAGGCCTCCATGACTTATGTCTCCTATTCATTGTCTTTCTTTTTATTTTTGGCGGTTTTTTCTTCCCATATAAAATTAAACAAAATTTTGTTAATCTCTTTCACATAAAAATCCGGAATTTTGAGCACACAGGTGTTATAAATTAGCTTTGACAAACCAAGAGTTTTTACTATTTTTATTCTGCCGTGGAGGGTAAGCTTCCTTCTTTTCCAACTTTTAAGGGTGTTTTCTAGCTTGCTAATTTTGTCAGCAAAATTCAGGTTATTTGCCGCTTCAGAATGCTGAGGGCTTGAATTGGTTCTTGCGGCCATTTAAAATTATATGGCGTATCGGTCCTGTTTCTCCAAGTCCTGAGCCACATTGCTTCTGTTTTGCTCGTGTTTATTTCTAAACCAGAGGCAAGTTTCAATAGATTGGTTACGGAGCGATTGTCACTTGCAAATACTGTTGTGTCATCTGCAAATTGAGTGACCTTCATTTCCTTTCCACCAATAGTAATCCCTTTAATGTCTTTGTTGTTTTTCAAGGCTACTTTATTCTTTAATAAAGTTATGATGACCTTAAACTAAGATGCTATATGATAAGGTTATTCTATTTCTTTCGTTAATTAAAACTCTAAAACCAAAACAAAAACGATGATTTTTGAGCATGACATAGGCACATTATACAAATTGATCGATAAACTTGAAAAAAATCGAGCTGACGTTTTCCAAGTTTACCCTGAGCTCAATCCATTTTAATCTTCTCGAAGTTTGCCCATAGATGCCTTTTTAGTTTGCTTTTACGTGTTTCTTTTTTCTTCTGCAGTTTTAAGCCGCTATTGTGATATTTTTGCGTAACATGGCTCTACTATTTTTCTAAATAAAAGAGAGGTTATCCTTATCTTTTACACTTAAACACAGTGAAAACAACAACAGCAGTGGCGATCACAACAATGACCGCAATTGACATTAGGAAACTGTTAAGATTCCACCATCCTCCAGTATGTTCCTCAGGGTCTTCCCGGGTGTTGTTTTGGCTGATGGCATATGCAAAACACTTCTGGAGGTACAGTACTTGATGACTTTGGTGGTTTAAGAGTTTTCCTTTGGTAAATTGTACAGCCTTGTTCCTAACGTTTTTTTGCAATGATGTACATCACTCCATTTGTTAACATCGTGATCAACTTGCAGACATACCATTGCCATAGTTGTACTGTGATCATCACCTACAATTTAATCAATAAAAATTATTAATTAAAATAATAATAATAAAAAATAATAATACTGGTTATAATAATCATTATGATACTAACAACGACAACAACAGCAACAACAATGATGATGGTAATAGTTAAGTGGATGACTGACATACCAGAACTTTTTTTATATTTCTAGTAGAATTTCAAGCATTTTTTACCTACATGTACCCGCACTTCTTTATCAACATTATCACAACATTCACTCACAGACCTGTACATCTATGCACTCGCTGTTATAGCGACACTCCCACCAAATTATTTATGGTTTTATAAGGGAAAAATTGGGAGATCATGAATAATTGTTGGCTGCTTCTATGAGAATGACTACTTGTTGTATTGGTCTTTCGATGGTGTCATGTCACGAAAAATTGAACTCGTCACCACCGTTTTTGAGCTTAAACATCTTCTCTGACGAAATTTCCAGGAGGTGGAGGAAGTTTCTTCCTCTTCATTGTTAGCAGACGATTTGGAGTTATAGGCTTTAAACTCTTCGGGTCATTCAGGCATTGGCAGGTCAATGGTTGACTGTTGATCATGGCCATGACCTCATACAAGAATGTAAGAAGAGAAGACGTATCGAGTCTTCCTTTGATTTCTTGACCGCAATTGCACTGCAGCTTTAACTTGAGGGTCTCCAATTTTGATTTCAGGGATCTCTTGCTTGTCAGACGAGATTTCTTTTTCCCAGAGAATTCCATGTCCACTGAACCAGTTGGATTCCATGAGTTCTTTGGCGTTCAAGCCTCTGGAGGCATGATCTGCAGGATTTTTCTTGGTGTCGATGTATCGCCATTGCGTAGTATCATTGTTGGATCTGATTATCTGAACTCTGTTGGCAACGAACTTGTTGAATCATTTGGCGTCATTGTTTATGTATGCAATTACTACTTTGGAGTTAAAGAGTGTTTGAAAGGAAACATTTGGGAAAAGTTTGCAAAAATCACTCGCCAACTTTTATTTCTGAGGAATCACCTTAACATGGTCAACGAATGATCACAACATGTCGTGTCATATCATACCCTTCGTTGGCCTTGTTTACAGGGGCCGTTAGATATAAAATTAATGTAGTGAATTAAAAAAGGCTTTGTTTCAGTCAAAGCGTCCCTGATACAATGCTTGGAAGGACAGGTATCCTGTAAACACATTCAGGCTCCTCATCATAAACAAGCACTACTTCGTCATCATCAAAGTCAAATGATTGCACTTCTGCTGACATTTAGAGAAAAGTTAGTAATTATCACAGATCCAAGCATTCTAATACAGAAAGTAAAATAATATAGAAACGTATGTCTATCTTCTTTACGAGATGTAGGCAACTTAATCTTACAATAATAGTAACAACAATAATAATAACAACAATGATAATAATAATAACAACAACAACAATCATAATAATTACAACAACAATAATATTTGAGAGTGTGCCATATTTTGTTTGCTACACATTGATGATTTTATTGGGTTTTTTTCTTCTAGAAATCGGGTTTGTCTGACGAATATATGCTATCTGATCGTAGACGAAGATATCTTTGACACCGGATTAAAACCTAAAGTGTACAAGTATTGATATTAATCCAGTTGAATACATAACTTGGTGGAGAAGCATAGCCAGACCATGACTATTTCCATTCATTTGTTCAACCTTATGACATTTGCCTAAATGCTCCCAACGATTTGTTTTACATTTTCAGTGTTTACATTAATGTCAGATGGCGCTGGTTCCATTCTAGGTTTACTTTCTACAGCAGTGTTTTGACCTTTTTGGTCTTTTCAATCGTCTTATCTCCTCCCCTTCAGGCAATTGATCTTGAGGTATTGAAAACAATTGAGTGGTATAAAAATTTCTTGCTTGGTGTTTTCTGGAGACATTAAATGTCTGTTTTGAAATCAACGTGTGCTCTTTTTCTTGCCTTTGCCCTATATTGAAGGGGTTTTAGGCGTGTTTCTTTTTCGAAATGTCTTCGGGGACATGATGGCTTGCTCGACATGTGCTCGGCTGATTGCTGAGTCTGGCTGAAGCGGCATTTTCTGCTGTCCTTTCGGTTGTCTTTGTTAGTCTTCGGTTTGCTGGGTCTTTTACCTGGGTTCTTTCCTTTATTCTGCCCTTTGTCATCTGTTGCGCTGAGTATAGCGTCTTTGTTCATGTTTTCGACTACTTCTATTTTTTTCCTCATTGCTAGTGCCAGGGGCTGCTATTAACTCTTCTGACATCAGTATACACATTCCTGTTGAGTGAGTCAGGCAAGACCAAAGTTTTGATCCTACTCTTGTGGATCTCTGCAGTTGCCAATTGGTAAAAAATGATAGAGATATTTCTTTGTTTCAATCCAGTGAAGTTGATGAAGAAGAAGTGTCTTTCCCATTTATTTTATTTTTAGATATCCAATTGAAATACGGTCAATTCAACATCGACTCTTTTTCTTCTTTGGTTCCACTTAGGACGACCTGCATAAATTGGGTAACTTCTTACTTTTTTATGTTTGCATGCTGAAGTTCCTCTGCTGCATTGTTTTTGATGTTGCCAGGAAAGATCTTACCAATGCTTTAAGCAAAATCTGAAAGTTGTCGTCCCAGAGAACTAAAAGGTGAGAACATACCAGTTCTTTTGAGAGAGTCAAGAGATTGTCCCTTAACCCTCAAAAGAAATGAAATGTTAAACAATAGGAAGGCCATTGATAGTTCCTTCTCCATGAGAATGTCGTGTTATAATGGATTGCAATTCAAATGTATTTTTCTTTTAAAACATCCAAGTTCCGCCTGTGAATTTTAACTCAATCTTTATTTGTTGGTATTTGTATCTGTTTTTGGTTTGACTGAAAAGAAAAGGATAATAAACAAAGCAAAATCGATTTTTTATTTTTTATTTTTTTATTTTTTATTTTTCAACAACAACTTTTGCGTATCCTGACTGTTTCATCGATCTTACTTCATCATTTTGTATTTTTGCCCCTGTTTTAACCTCGATTTTAACCCGTTTCATTCAACAAGTAACAAGTTTTATATGGATGAGGAACTTTTCTCAGCGATCGAAGCTGAAAACTACCGCCTTGCAAGAGATCTCTGTCTAAAAGGGGCAAAAGCTGACCATCTGCAAGGTGGAATCACTGCCCTGCACTTGCTATCTGGACAGGAGAGTAAAGAGGCCTCCAGCATTTTAGAACTTTGTTTTAAAAAGGTGTTCTGCAATCCGAATGTGAAGTCGACTGAGGGGCTAACACCTCTTCATGTGGCTGCCCTGTGGGGGAGGTTTTATAACCTAAAAATATTACTAGACAATGGTGGCGATGTTAAGGAAACGGACGAAGACGGTAGTAATGCACTGGACTTTGCTCAAGAGGCATCCTGTATTAGGCTCCTTCTTGAGGCCGAGAGCTCAGCGGAACAAGTGCAACATGCAACATGTAAGGAGTCTGAGCCTTCTGGTTTAAGTACAGTAACTGTTAAAGACGGTGAATCTGATTTTTCGGAATCATTTTATACAGCGGTAGAAGATGATAGTGTTCTTGACCGCACAGTGGTTACATTCCCAAAGCTACACCCAAGGCATGCGGATCCCTCTAAGACGTTCGACTTGGATGATACTGTTGTGGACAAATTTAACAACCTCAGTATATCCAGTTACAGCTTTGAGGAAAATGAAGCTTTACACGAGACATACAGTCAAGGAATGTCTGAACAACCTAGCTTACATCAGCAAGATTTAATTAATGAAGATCCTGAATTTGGCGACAGTACAATATTATACGACTGGAAAGAATGCAGCACCCTTCTGGACCAGTCTGTTGTCATTGTCCCAGACAGCCTAAAAAATCTTTCAGATTGCGACATTAAAAAAGAGCTACAACGATATGGTGAAATCCCCGGTCCGATTATGGCCAGCACTAGGAATGTGTATTTAAAACGACTGGCCAGGTTACAGAGTGGCACAACTTGTTCAAAGGACTCACAGTATGCAGAATACTTACCGGAATTAAGAATGCAACTTGAGGGAAGGGCAGCCACACCCGATTTCTTCCAAGAGGAGGAATCGATGTGTATTGAATTCGACCTGAAAAAGAATTGGAGGGAGGGAACTGAGAAGTCATCATTTAATTATTTGCTCACCGATCCCCGTGTGACACAAAATTTGCCCGCCAGAGCAAAAAAGATGAGCCACGAAGAAGTGTTTAGGGTTTTCATTATGGGCGTATTCTATGTTGGAAAGGGCAAACGTTCTAGACCGTACGCCCATCTCAACGAGGCTTTAAACTCCGCAAAGCAAAGCCCCAAACTTCAACAGATTAAAGACATTTGAGCAGCGGGCCTGGGAGTAGTGTCTTTACATATATTTCAAAGTGTGATTCCCGTGGAGGCGTACACACGCGAGGCGTGTATGATTGACGCCTTGGGACTTCCTCGCCTTACGAATAAAAAGCGCGGAGACTACTATGGAAGAGCGCAAACGTGGCCCACAAAAAAACGACGAGAAATGGGCGTGTTCCTTTTGAAAAGAGCCCTTAAGATCCTGCTGAGCAAGGGCGAGAGACAACTCAAGCCAGGAGATCTGAAAATAAAGCAGTCCTCTTAGTTATTGGAGAGGGAGATGGAGAGGAAGAAAAGGAAAAGATGGATGGCAACACAGAACAAGATTATGATCAGCCTGTTTCTAACGATGCTTTAAAAGATAAATCGCTGAACAGATAACGACCGTGTACAGGAAGTAGCGTTGAGTAATATATAAAATAAAGCAGCCCGGAAACAAGCACTGCGAGCTGTGGAGAAAAAGTTCGGCCGTATGAGGTGACGTACGTCGTTTTTTAAAGATTGCGTCATTATAAGTGTCGTCATACGGCATCAGAGAACTTATTGCCAGTAATCGAAGCTTAGAGCCTCAGAAATAATGACATTTAATGGCAAATTGGAATTACATTGAAAGCATCACTGGAAATGGTAGCCGTTGTCAGAATCATCATTTGAACGGATGGTTTCTCGGATCTCTGTATATTGACATTTGACAATGCTGCTTGTAAATGGAAAACGTCATGATATAACGGTGCATGGACCATTTTAAGGTTGAGCGCCAGTTTGACCATTCTGGTTCTAACTGTGATGAAATTGCCGTACATCTTAATCAGATTCTGCCATCGTTATCATCGTCATCACTGTTACCTTGACTGCCGTCACGAAGCAAAAGTGTCAGTGACCGCTGCTTTTAATTTAGTACCCAGATAAAATGAACGAAATGCGAGTAAAACTCCTATGAAATGTTTTGCGCTAGGATTCGTTTTGGGGCAAAAGGTAGTTTAGAAATTGCACAATGTTAGTGCCAAGAGGATACAAATCATTCTCTCTTCAGCGCCATGTTACCGTGCATTACCACGAGCCCTTGAAAAAAGAGTCCATTCTGAGTAGAATGTTAATAATTTTGTACAAAGTGTCAATAGTTTTGTACTTATTATATGAAATAAATTTAACTGTTAACAAAAAACAAAGCAAAATCAAATACTATGAAAGAACCGAAAGAAAACACTTGCAAGCTTTGCTGGCTCGTTATTGAGAAATCCAAGAACAATTTGTGTTGATAAAGAAATCCAATAACAATTTTTGATAATGACTAGCTTGTGAAACCAACCGAGCACATGGCCCAGACCATAATACTTCAATGACTGTTACCCAGACCCCGAGGACCAAAAGAGTGGAAATAACCAAAAAATAATTGAAACTTTTTGTAACTAACACTGGCAAGTGAGGCAGCATGGGCTCACATACCATTGCCTGTTAACCAATTAAAACTCAGTTGGCCGAGTAGTGAAGCAGGGGCTGTGTTCGCCACTAAAATAACTATGATTTATTGGCTTTTCCTTCCTTCGGTTGTCTCGTGGTGTTGACAAATTGGTAGCCATAGTCGTCCTCTATCACAGGTGATGGAAGTTTCAAAATTATGGGATGGCTGTTCAGTGTCTGATGAAAAAATCCTTTTTTATCTTTTACCTTTTTTATACATTTATTCCATCTAAAAATATTAACAAAATATATGGCTAATAATGTTTGGCAAAAGGTACCATGAATTGTGTTTGTAGATTAATAAATTGTACTGTGTATATTGTATTTGTTGAAATTTTTGAGATGCTGGTGCTGTTACTAATATGCCAGAATGAATCCAGACATAGGTGTTATCGTTATTCTTGTACTTTTTGTAATCTGAATAAGACATTTTTTGTTTTATTATCAACAAATCTTCCTCAATTCTTTCACTTCCACATCCACAGCAGGCCAGGAAGTTCACTAGTACCATTTTACCCACATAGAGTACTGATGTAATCATACATGTACGCAACAGCAACTGAGGCCAGCTGAGGGAGGAAGAACACACTTTTTGCACGCTTCTGAGAGAAAAACTACATGTCCAATATGGCGGACAAAAACGAACCTTGTGCTTTATTTTACCCAAGATACTTAGCGCGACTTTTACAATTTGTAGGGGGGAGGGGTGGTGTAAATATATCCTAGTCTTCTTTATCCTCAACACAACTTTCATTTTCAGTTTTATTGCATCTCCTGTATTATTCTGAAAAGAGAAATTAATACTTCCAGATGAACTCAAAATAAATATAGAAGAAATAGAATCCTAATTAACCATGGGACCTACCAACTTGTGCAAAAGGCAGGAAAAGGAAAACAATTTGCTTACCTTCAGATCATTGGACTTTTCCTGGACTCGTTTTGATGCCCCTGTTTTTTGTGTATGGTTTTTCTACAAGAAATCAACAGTATTGATTATGACAGGGTCTGTTAAATCTATTACAGTTCTGATAAATTAGTATACAAAAATATACTTCCAAACCTTTTTATCTGAGTCAAAACTGTCCATTAAACATAAAGCTTGGGCATGTCAACATGATTTAGCTTCCAAGATGAACTTGAGACAATAAAAAAATCATATGGCGGATTTTAAGGTGAGGTTCCTTAATTAATATAAAATCAATCTGTCTTGCTCTCTTTACTCCTTTGAAATGTGTTCCCTAATGCTTTGACGTTAGTATGCATTTCTGATTATTTCTGTTGAGCAGCCAGTACCAAAACTAATTTGCTTTGTTGATCTAGCTATCAAAATATATGTGACATGAGGCAATTAAGATACTTGCAGAAGCATCAAGAAACAACAAGCTGGGAGATCAATTTCATCATCACCAACCACACGTGAGCTGAGAACCCTGGTAACTTCCTCGTCCACTATGCCTAGTCTTACTTTGTTTAGCATGTTTGCAAAGGCAGCATCTTCTGGTCCAGGATTTTGGAAATTCAACAATTCCCTCCTTGAAAATGAAGAATTTGTCTTAAACCTGAAATTCTTTCTAATTCACGCAAAAGAAAAGCACAGTTACATTGACGACAAAAGACTTTATTGGGAAATGGTTAAAATGGAAATAAGGGATTTCTGTATACGATTTGCAAAACGCCTTAGCAAAAACAGAAAGACCAAAGAAATGGATCTACTTCGAAAATTAAACGAACTGAATGTTTTCCTTGGTAAAAACCCCAACGATATGAATTTAACAACTGAAGCGAGAAGCGTTAAATTGGAACTGAAAAACTTATCTGAGCGCAAAACAAAAGGTGCTATAATTAGGAGCAGAGTAAGGTGGTACGAGCACGGTGAAAGGAATAACAAGTACTTCGTCAATTTGGAAAAGCGCTCTCACAATAGGAAACACATTGCTAAATTGAAAACAGATAAAAATGAGTACCTAGTGGAACCAAACAAAATTCTATTGGAAATGGAACATTTTTACAAAACGCTGCACACTTCACAATTGCCTGAAGTTAGCACATTTAATGAACCCAGCAAACGCTTTCTAAACCCTGAAATGGTACCCAAACTAAATGCCGAACAGCAAAGCATCTGCGAAGGTCTTATTACTGCCGATGAATGTCTGTCTATTCTCAAAACTTTTGCAAAAAACAAAACTCCCGGTTCTGACGGCCTCACAGCAGAATTTTATTTATGTTTCTGGAACGATGTTGTGGGCCCTTTAATTGACTGCTTTAATGATGCCTACCAAAAAGGCGAAATGTCAATCTCACAAAGAAGAGGCGTGATCTCGCTTATACCAAAGAAAAACAAAGATAATCTTCTTCTGAAAAACTGGCGACCAATTTCCTTGTTAAATACAGATTACAAAATTGCAACCAAATGCATTGCAAATCGACTAGAGAAAGTTCTTCCGACTTTAATAAATAGCGATCAAACTGGATACGTTAAAAATCGCTTTATTGGAGAGAATATCCGCTTAATCTCCGATGTTATCGATGTGTACGAGAAACGAAATTTGCCCGGCATGCTTTTATTTATAGATTTCGAAAAAGCTTTCGATTCCCTCGAATGGAAGTTCTTATTCGAGGCTATTGACGCTATGAACTTTGGGCCAATGTTCCAGAACTGGATTCATGTCTTTTATTCTAACATCTCCAGCTGCGTACTTAATAATGGTTTTGCTTCAAATTTCTTTTCTCTTCATAGAGGAGTCAGGCAAGGGTGTCCCTTATCAGGGCTGCTATTTGTCTTAGCTGTTGAAACGCTGGCCCAATCCATCAGGCAGAATAATAACATATGTGGCCTGAAACTTAATGACACTGAAATAAAACTAAGTCTGTATGCTGATGACATCACTGCCTTCATACTTAACGACTCTTCTGCGGACCACTTATTTAACCTCCTAAGTGAATTTGGAGAGTGTTCAGGTCTTAAGATGAACATTTCTAAAACAGAAGGAATGTGGCTTGGCAGCCTTAAACAAAACAAGGGCAAGCGATCCCCCTTTGATATCTTGTGGCCAGAGAAATACGTAATTGCTCTCGGTGTTGCTTTCGCCTACGACCCGGCTGTTAGCTGCAGAATCAATTTCGAAGAAAAAATTGTATCACTGAAAAAGACTTTAAACAGGTGGTCAGCGAGAAATCTAACTCTTATAGGAAGGATATGCATTGTCAAGATTCTCGCCATCTCTAAACTAGTCTACAACACGTCTGTTCTCTCAGTCTCATCCAACATATGTAAACAAGTCAACGATATTTGCTTCAGGTTCGTATGGAAAATGAAGCCGGATAAAATTAAACGGCACACTCTTATTGGTCCTCTTGAAAAAGGTGGTCTTAACATGGTTGACTTTGTTATGATGGACAAATCTCTTAAGGCTGCGTGGGCAAAGCGATTATGTGAAGCTGGAGATAGTAAATGGTGCGCTGCCTTTTCCTTGGCCACAACCCACCTCGGTGGCACTTTCCTTTTTGAATGTAACTTTGATATACATGACTTAAATCTGCCTTCAGAATTACCCTCCTTCTACAAAGAAATACTCTCTGCTTGGCAGGAGATACACTCTACAGACCCCTCATCTGCTGATGAATACCGGAATGAAATCATTTGGAACAACCGATTTATTAGAATAGATGGAAAACCGATCTTTTTTCTGACATGGTATCAAAAGGGTGTGGTTAAAATACGCGACCTTCTGGAAGATGGTAGGTTCTTCTCCAGAGCCGAATTTCAAAAGAAATATGGTCTAAAAGTGAATTTCTTAATATATTTCGGCCTCCTCTCTGCAATCCCTAGTGGTTGGAAAAACTCCCTTTTAAATACCCAGCAAATACCCTCCAATAAGACTGTCAGAGATGACCTAACACCCTCTAATGTCACTGCCAAAATCGCTCGCGAACATTTTGTTTTGAAAGTTCTTAAACCCCCAAATATAGAACTAGAACTAGTCGGAAAAAACTTATCCCCGAAAGCTATCTACCAATTGCCTTTTAGAGTCACGGTAGAAAACAAACTTAGATGTTTCCAATATAAAATCATTCATGGCATCCTTCCCACAAACAAACGTCTTTTTAAAATGGGACTGAAAACGTCACCTCGCTGCGAGCGCTGCAATTTTCCCGACGAAACTTTAGCTCATCTTTTGTATGAATGCCCCATTACGCAAAATTTTTGGCGTGAAATTGTTATTTGGTGGAACGAGAAACGATCGGAGAATGTTTCTTTAAACGTGACAGATATTCTGTACGGCTATAAACCAGACTGTACTAAGTTCTACGCCTTTAACCATGTTCTAATCATCGGAAAATATCACATCTTTCAAGCTTGGTTGGATAATAGCCCCCCAAGCTTTAAAATTTTTTATCTCGTTCTCAAAGACAAAATCCTTTGTGAAAGCAGAATCGCTTTTAAAAACAACACCTTGTCGAAATTTAGATCCAAATGGGCAACATTAAGCGCTCTTCCGCCTCAAAATGTTTCCACTTAGAATGTGCCACCCGCCCTTTTTTTTTTTCCTACTTTCTTCCTTTTTTCCTCTTGTTTCCACTAAAAATTGTATTTAGAACATTATGTTGTAAACCAACTTTGTACTTGTACTTATATGTAGTGAAATTGTGTAAATTTTTCTTTGCATTATCAATATTGTATTTTTTTTCTTTTCATCTTCTTCTTTAATAGTTAATATTGTAAAGTCTACTAAATTTTCTTCAATAATAAAAAAAAAAAAAAAAAAAAAAAAAAAATCTTCTTGGCGTTTGACCTCCTTCAACATCAAAATGTCAAAATTCTCCCACAACCAGTGCATAAAGAACAAATGATAACCTAAATAGGTTCACTGTGCTCGATAATTCAGACAACAAAATTACCTGGTAGATGAATTGGTGTATTTTGGTAAACTTTACCACCATCAGACTAAGAGAGCTTCTATATAAGGTTTGTCTTGCAATGTAAATCTGTCTGCTTTAAGCCTGCAGTTGAGAAGTTGTGAAGCTCAGCAGCAATGACATACAAGGGTTTGAAGTACTTTACTCTTGAGAAAGCTTACGAAAAGTCTTAGGAAGGTCATGCTTGGAAAATATTCTAAAAGAGATTAAAATATTCTAAAAGAGAATAGTTTGATGTTTTCTAACTGACTTGAAGAATTTATGTTTTGCTTGAATTTTTTTACAAGGTGGTAGTTTATTTGCTGAAGTGTAAAACCACTAGGAGCTTTTCATGTCTCCAGGAAATCCTGTCCACTTAGGCCGTTCAGCTGGCATTTAAAGAACCTTTATGTTAATCATCACTGCAAATCAAAATAACATCTGGCCAGTCTGTCATTGCTTGTCAAGAGAGAACTGGAAATACCAAGGAAGATGGTAAAAGATGATTCACAAACGTTGCAGGCCAAACTGGGTACAAAGGGTGTCAAATACATCCCTGGGATGGGCTTGTTGATGGTGGAGAATGCAGGTCAGACATGTTTTGTCTGCACACGACCATAAACAAACTCCCACCAACCATGCAAATTGATGTGCCTGGCTGGTAGGGCATGTGTTTGTCTGTATACGACCATAAAAAATCTCCCACCAACCATGCAATGAAATGTGCCTGGCAGGTCAGGGATGTTTTTGTCTGTTCACGACCATAAACAATCTCCCACCAACCATGTAACTTGATGTGTGTGGTATTTGTTCAGAGCTCTCTTTGGTAGCACAGTAACAGCGCCAGAAGAGATGGTACCCTTGTTGATGAAGGCCTTTATATGTAAGACAATCCAGTAGCTGTGGCTCGAACAGGCTGCTGGTACATGGAAGGGAAATAACATAATGCTGTCTAACAGGAACATTTAAAAAGTAATTTTGAACGCAACAAACTAAATACTTGCTCTCATGACCATTGCTTCATTTAGCGAGTCATTTTACTGCAAGTTCAGTGTTATCTTCATCCTCTAAATAATGAATAATCTAGAATAAACTATCAAATGAATATAAATGGAAATTAAATATAGATATGAAGTGCTCATTTTAAATGCCTTTTTATGGAAGGAGCAAGTTATCTTCCCTATCCCTCAAACAAAGGTCTTGTTCGAAGTCTTCAAGAGACATCAAAACATAGCCTTTCCAGCCAGCCTTTACACCAACAGATTTGTTTTGATGTTTCCTGAATCAGTTGTTTCTTTTCCAGCCTTTTTCTTTTCTGCCTTTTCCTTTCTTTTCTTTCTTTTGTATGTTTAGTTAAATCTGCTAATATACACAACTAGACAATATAGGATACAACAGGTGGTTTACGCTTAAAAAGCGGTAGTTTTGGATTTACATTGTATCGGCCAAAAGAAAAAGGAAAAAAAGAACAAATTACCTGTTCTCAATACTTGGTACTGGAAGAAAACCAGTGGTATAACGTCATCCAGCAGGTAAAGTGTCGATACAAACTCATGGCTCTTGCATAGTGTAAAGTAAGGGTTCGCACAGGTCATGTAAAACCTGGAAAGTCGTGGAATTATCGAATTTCATTTTTCAGGCCTGGAAATTTAAGTTTTGGTCATGGAAAGTCATGGAAAATGGTATTGATTGTATAAAATAAATTAGGAAGGTTATTTTTGTAAAAAACAAAAATTAAAAACGTACCCAAAATCCAGATAATTTTTGAAAATGTCCAAAAAAATGGTCAAACTTTGGTCATGGAAAACTTTGGAAAGTCATCAAAAATGTCATGGAAAGCCATGAAATTTCAAATGCTTAAAAGAGTACCCTGATGTAACTTCTTCAAGACTTTATCACGTACCATAAGCCACATAAGTAAAGCTGCAGTTACACATACTGACATTTGATATGGTCTTGGCTTCTTTGGCAGAGTATCACCAAATAACTGGGGGAACAATTTCTCAAAAAAGTGCATTAAAATAATGACAGTATTTTCTACAGCATTTAAGGCAACATGGAACTGGCCTTGCTCTGGTATTAATGAATTGTACTTTCGACTGCAGTTGTTACTTTTAAGTCTCATAGTATAGTACCAGCCAGGCCAATCTGCAGGCAGGTTTGTACATCTGGGTATTTTGTAAACACATGGTCTGAAGAGTCTTATTCTTAAGACCTTTCAAGTCTTGTTCAAACTCATCTAAAAGCTGGCAAGATTGTAGGCTTTCAATGTCTTCATCATATGACTGGCTGTAAACTCTAAGAAACTTACAAAACAGTAGCTTGCATTGCTTTAAAGATTTGTATTTTGAGTAGTTTTTCAGTCAGTTATGAAATTCCTGTGACAGTGTAACATCATAATTATACAAACACATGAATTATTTCAGCCACCCCATATGGCAGGCACTTTGTTGGTGTTTTGAAGTCCTGGTGCTACACATTAAATTAAATACATGTAAACGTCAGAAACCCAGAACTTTAATACAAGACATCCAGTTGTATATCCAGATAATCCAAAACTTGACTCATTTGACAAATCCAGTGTTCAGCTAGTTCAGATTCAAATACTGTAATTGTAAGTTTCAGATAGTCCGGGTTGTAAAAACGACAGTCCTGGTTTTGTACAAATATTTAAATGAAACAAATTAATACGGGAATCGAAGAAGCAAAATCGTACACGACCCTTACCATCTGATTTGTTCAGGGCAAAAGTGCCAAAGCTGTCCCTTCAAAACAACATGGTGAATTGAGAAATCAAAGACAACGCAGATGCTTTGTGTCACATGATACAAACTTGCTACGTTACACACAGGTCTGCACAATGTTCCCAGTGGCAGCTACAGGGAGACGAAGTGGAACACTACCATCTTCTATTTCTCACAACAGGGTGCACTTATCCTACACCCCTCCATCCGAAAACCTTCCATTTGTTCTAATTTCGGCATACAGGCATTCATAATGCAGCCCAGCAACAGCCATTAAAACAATAGTATTGGTATGCTTGTTATTATAATAATAAAAACCCAGCATGAGCAGGTGGCTGCATAATGATGTGTTTGCCATCAATAGCCCCAATACAGTTTGGGAAGTTCCATCGCTCCTCATACTGAGTCGCAATGTTTAGCCATTCTTGGTGTGATGAGGGAAAGTTGAGAAATTGCTGATCTTGAGATTCCAAATTTTAAACTCAAAGACCTATTTATACATCTCGCCAGTGGTAGGAAATTATTGTCAAAATTTCCCCTTGAAGTAAAAAATGCCAACATACCCCCCCCCCCTCCCTTCAGAAAACTATTGTTCTTCTTCCCCATAAAAAAAAAACATTTTTTGGTAATTTTTTAACTTTCCCCCTTCAGAAAGATTCAAAGGTGCTGAGATATTAGAAAGAAAAAGCCTTTATTTATATACTGTATGAGGGTTACTCCATCAGCTTTACAATAAAAACTGTTATCAATAGAGGCCCTAGTAAATTACAAAAAAAATTGTCTTGACATGAAAGGAACCCCCAAAAAATTCCAACTTCAGACCTTTCCCGGAGGAGTGGATAGCAAAGAGGCAGGTACTTGATGTCTTTGGTGGTTAAAGATTTTCCTTTTGTAAATTGTACAGCCTTGTTCCCAATTTTTTTTTTTGCAATGATGTACATCACTCCATTTGTTAACATCGTGATCAACTTGCTGACGTACCATCGCCATAGTTGTACGTGATAATTTAATTAATAAAACTAATTAATTAAAATGATAATAATTATAAAAAATAATACTGGTTATAATAATCATTATGATACTAACAACAACGACAACAACAGAAACAATGATGATGATAATAGTAATATTAATATCAATAAGTTTAGGGGATGACTGACATACCACAACCTTTTTTATATTTCTAGTAGAATTTCAAGCATACTACATGTGCCCGCACTTGTTTATCAACATTAACACAACATAGATTCACAGACCTGTACATCTATAGCCAACACATAAATAGAGTGTGTCAATCCTCATTTAAAACCCAGAAAATGGATATGGTAAATAAAATTAGCCCATGTACTGAAATTTGAACCATATAGGCATTATCAACAATAAAGTGTAAAAAAGCAGTCAATACCTATTAATGTTGAAAACTATTGTCTTTTATTGTGTTCAACATTTCCTCTGAAAGATCTCCCTACATTTCTTTTGAGCTTCCCCCCATTTAAGTTTGCAGTCAAGATCTTTGACCTTTTCCTGGTTCCCCTGATTTTGTGAGCAGATTCTACAGGACATGACCCTTGTCTCTACACCAATTACCTTCCCAGTTTTTTCCCAATGAGACTACAATGACCTGTAAAAAAACACTTGGATTCACAGTGTGGTTATGAAAAAGGTGATGTTTATAATTGATATAATATCAATAAGCGAAGTGTAGGCCGGTGGAATGTCACTGAGCATACCTGACAGACTGTTCTATGATTTGCCATTTATCTGTCGCTGCCAAGCCACCTTAATCAATGATTTTGTGTAGGTCCAACTAATCCACCTTCATGGTCAAAACAGGTGCCACAGCAATGTGATCAGACTAATGCTGTTGACAATCAGAACATGGGTATGAGTGGACAGTTACTGCGTGATGCCATGCCTGAAGAACAACACAACCAAAAAGATCAACATTGACAATTTCAGAATTGTGCTATGCCTCAAGAGCCATAAAACCAACAAGAACAATAATTTGAACAAAAGAAATGAAGAAATGTGAAGCTGCCAATACAATTAAAGTTATCTAAGTTTTCTTTGTTCATTATAATATTATAATTCAAAACCACATTGGTTTTTGAATTTTTAGTTATTGCAATATTAATGTTACGATTTTTATATCTACCTTTATCAATGATTTTATGTAGACCCAGCTAATCCTTCTTCATGATCAAATCAGGTGCCACAGCAATGTGATCAGACTAATGCTGTTGATAATCCGAACATGGGCATGGGTGGACAGTTACCGCACGGTGCCATACCTCAAGAACGACACAACCAAAAAGATCAACGTGCACAATTTCAACATGGTGCCATGCTTCAAGAGCCATAAAACCAACAAGAACAACATGGACAATTTCAAAATGGTACTTAACAGTACTTTATTGTATCCTACTACTGTGTGACTTCAGGATGTAAAGATAATGTATTAATGTTTTTTTGATAGAGAGACTACACACAAGAAATATATGTGTAAACAGTGTTGCAAATGTGTAATCTGAGGAGGACATTTGTGAACTCATTAAAGGGGTGGAAAAACAACTCTCCGATAACAACTTCTACCAACAGCAAGAGCAGTATTAAACTGTTAAAAGAATTATCAAAGATGACAAAATAGCTTGAAAGCAAAATGTTAAGAGTCTGACAAGGTTGATGTAAGCAGCATACAAAAGGCACCAAAAGACCTTCATCGTGAAAAACAAGAAACAGATTTGTGCGTTTGATGTATTAGAAAGTACCTTACAATAGAGTCCTTCCTTAGAAGGTGGAGTGGAGTTACTAAGCTATGTTGACCACAGTGCAGCTGGTGACTGATGTATCTACAGAGGAAGACAAAAAACAGACAATATTTATCTTAATTAACATTTTACACAATAACAATTACTTACAAAATATGCTATACAGTGAGATATGCAACTAACAGTTAAAAGTTACTTCAGCTCATTAGTATTGAAAGGAGTCTGAAAGTGATCTGCCTACGTTATATACTTTACCTCTTCCACCTTCCGGCTTCATGTTGCATATAACAAGTGTTGTATTCTTACGGCAGAGTTTTCTTCGTGAGGCAATTTGGCGCTTGTCTTAAAACCATTCCAGGAATTGTTTGCGGCTGATTTCCCCATCTGTGTGTCTTTGATCCATTTTTTTGCATTCTGCACAACAGCTGCTGAGATGAACTATGTCAACCACTTTACCAGTATGGACTGAAATGGCAGTAACAACACCATCACAAGCCGACCAACCACAGCTACTCCACAAACAATCTAAGATCATGCCAACCTTGACGACTTTTTCTTCTAGTTCTTCATCAGAATCTTGTTTGGGAAATTCTCTGGCAGCTAACTTTGCTTCCCATGTAGACTTTTCCAGCTCTGACTCCATGATTTCTTTTGCTTCTTGTTCCACTGAGACTGTGTGCTCTGTCCATGTCCTTGGGGACAAAGGTTTTTTGATGTTGAGAACACTAAAAATTTGCTAGGGGCTGTTGCCTTTTCGCTATTGAATGCAACCCGACGACAGAAGCCCTATTTATTTCAAACAGACGGTCATTCTTTTTCAAAGAGTTGAATTGCATCACACACTCTGTGCTGCAGCAACGAGTTGCTCACGCTGTACCTAGACTTTTTCGGTATTTGCCGCTGTTGGAAAACATATCCCGCCAGAACTTGGTGTTGTGGATGTTGAATACTATATTGTCTTCCTCTCTTGCTTCCCCCTGACAGCGTGGTACTCTACCAGTTTGGCAAGCGTGGGAGACATGAAAATCTTCTTAATTCGAGAAATGAGGGGTACCACTGAATAAGATGTCGACTTTACCCGTTCCTCCCCACATTTTGGGCAATGTGTACTTTTGCTGTATTCACCAGTATACGAAATACACTCATTGGAGCATATCTCGTATGATTTTGACTCTGTCAGGTAAGGCTTAACCATTTTCTTAGCTTGCTTAAAACTTGTTAAGAATCGTACTTCGGCTGCCATTGCCAAAGACATAAGCTTGTGTATTAGCTGCGGCAGCTCACTAACGGCTGCCTTTGAGACACCTGGGTATTTTGAGAACCAGTTAAGCAATGTTACATTTTCTGCAAACCGCAGCTTTGTTGATACCATCTTCGACAAAGGGTCATGTCAACAATTTGCAACTGGTTTGACCTCACGAACACGAAGGAATCATTGAGCGACAAATCTTCACTGTTTTCACATTGACCTTCATCAATGTCATTGCAGCACTTCTTTAGATTTTTTCGTGAACTTAAGCACATTCCGAAAATTTGCTGGTTTCATCTGCGAAAAATTCTCACCATTGATTTTCGTAAGCGTAATAAGAGCCCTTGTGTGAGCAATGTTAACACATCTGTAAATTAGAAGGTGGAGTGGAGTTACTAAGCTATATTGACCACAGAGCAGCTGGTGACTGTGATGCATTTACAGAGGAAGACAAAAAAACAGGCAACATTTATCTTAATTAACATTTTACACAATAACAGTCACTTACAACATATGACCATACATTGAAATATGCTACTTACAATTAAACGTTACTTACAAATAATGTTACTTACAATTAACCATAACTAGTTGAGATAATCACTCTACAATATACAATTATAACTTATCACACTAATTTAACATTACGGAAACGCGCCCATTGAAAAGCGTCGCACGGGAAAATGCAAATAAGCTTAAAATTAAGCACAGAGCATGCGTAACGTACTGTCAATCAAGTAATCCCCTGTGTAGGTTGATTTCTTAACCATTGTTTTTGCTAAGAGGGCGGAAATAAAAGACGGTAATTTGTGGTTAGTCCCGGGAGGCAAACGTAATTGTCAGTCGCCACTACTAGACAATTTAGCGATTAGAAATTTGTTGTTTACACGTTTGCTCGGTGGAATTTTCATTCTGTCGATTGCCCTTTCTCTAAACAGTTGTTATCTTTCTTGTGAAAATGATCTCTAATCGGTTTAAATAAGGTTTCCCGATAAAATGAAAGTAGATGACACATGCAGCAAAACAAAGCAGCAAATTGTTTACACTGCGTGCTGAAGCCTCGAGAGCCACAAAATATTCGGTTGCCCTCTTTCCAAAGTGTTTTGCTTTAAACTTAACAATAATTCTCGTCGAAATTTTCGCTACAACAAAGATATTTTCATGGCTCTTGGCGACCAAACCTCAAACAAAACTTGGAATGTGCGTTCACGATATTCACGCGTAATCGGCCACTAAAATATAAACAACTTTATACAAAACTCGGTTTAAAATTTGACCTGCGTATCACGTGGCAAATTTCATTCGGTTTAGAACCGCTTTCTCTTGTTAACATAAAAAACTGCCTTTTTCACAGAAATCCGAGCTTTAAACAACAAGATTGACTTGGAAAGTTGCTGATAACAGACTGGATTTCCAAAATTTGCACGATGTGTACGGCGCTTCGAATTTTGGTCGTGAAATATTACGAGGTTTTGCATAAACTGTTCGATAAAAAGAGCTTGCCGACACTTCCAAACAATCGGCATTGTCCTCTAAAGGACTCAGGGGCATTTCGTTCAACTCCCTTTTGGGAATTTGTCACTTCAGGATCTAAAGAAACCGAAACTGTCGGCAGCTTTTGCAGTCTCGTTTCCAAGGCTTGGTGCCCGCAAGACGTCATGGGTACCCCACTTTTCCCGGGCGACACGTTTCAATGGGCGCCTATCCGTAATGACTAGCAGTACTGAAATTGCGTACTTATTGGCAATTCATTTGAAATTTACAGATGTGTTAACATTGCTCACAATAATTATAACCGTACTATCCATACTAACAAAACTGAGGTACGAAAAAGATACAAAAGAGGGGAGAATACCTTAAATAACCTTGTGCTACCAACAATGTAAAATATACAGATGTCATACTATTCAAATATTTCAAATAATAATACCATACCTACGCTTTTAACAGAAAAATGGAAATACTACCCAAATTAATTGGGAATTAATACCCACCTTTTTAAAAATAATCTTTCTTTTGATCTTGCTTTCCGTTTCATATTTAATGGCAACCCGTACGAAACATAAGCCGTTTATGCAGCGCTGTTTTAGCCACTCACGTGGGCTGCAACGAGCACTGCATGTAGGTTGCGCGAACGCTGTTTTCGTAGTGCTGCAGCAATTTCGAAAAATGACTGTGTGAGTGCTGCAGGAGCGACGGTGAGCGCTGCTTGAGAGCTGCTGATCATAACCCACACGAGGCCATGGGGTCGATAAAGCAGCCATAAAGCAGCGCTTTGCAGCATTACTTTAGGCTGCAAATACGACCGAAGTTTCCCTGGTACACCCAGTGAGATACAAAATACATCACACTAATATAACCATGCAAAATTTGCTAGCGCTAGAAAGACTACAAAGTTTTCTAACTAAAAGAAACGTACACAACAATTTATCTTAGTAAATCAACACTTTATTTTCATTATCTTGAAGTCCAGCAATCATACAGTCTATGATCTAGAGTCATCGCAAACGAAATTATGAGCTGAAAACCTACCGCGATTGACATTCAAATTTTTATATGCTCATGAATTTTAATTATGAAATCAGACATACAAGGTTTTGTATAAACTAAAACGAAACTACGGCGAAACTTAGATCTTTAACTTGCTTATTATTTTTTTTTGTTCTTTTCTTGCGGAAATTGCCTTTCATATTAACCCAACGGTCTTGAAAGAAATGAAATGTTGAACAATAGGAAGGCCATTGATAGTTCCTTCTCCATTAGAATGCCGCATTATAATGGGTTACAGTTCAAATGCATTTTTTTTAAACACCAAAATCCCGCCAATTTAACCCTTTCAGTGCTGAATTTCTCCAAAAACTGGTTTTTTTTTACAGTTAAACTGAATTTTTGATGCTACGATCCTGGATTTCCCTTAACTTTACTTAAAAAGCACTTTTCCACAATGCAGCAAGATTTTGAGGAAGATTCCATTAAAAAATGTACAAAAATGTACTTTGGTGCATGCGCATAAGCCAAAATTTGGACTTGTTTTTTTTTTTTTTTTTTTTTTTTTTGGCGAAATCGTTTCCATTTTTTTTCTTGCTCCTTTTCCTTTCGTTTCTCTTGGCTTTGTTATTTCCACTTCTTTCTACTGTATTCGTCCTTCCTTTAGACCAAAAAAGTTTTGATAAAAACATTGGTAAACCCTGTCAAGAGGACCTCGATCTTTTACAGGTGTTTTGGCCTTTTTAAGCACCGATTTTGCACTAAAAAGTGATTGACTTTTTCTCGATTAGCTCTGTTAGGATGCGACCGATACGCAAAGTGAATAGTTCTTTGAAAAGGTCAAACCTAGCTCTATCAGATGCTTATCACCAAAATCTGCTGACTTTTAAATTAATGACGTCACAAGTGGTTCATTGACTGCTCCTCCAAATGTCGACAAAAGTCGACTTTAGTACTGAAAGAGTTAATGTACTATCTGGTTAGTTGTGGAAGAAAAAAATCTTATGGCGGCTTTTAAGGTGAGGTTCCTTAATTAATATAAAATCAATCTGTCTTGCTCTCTTGACTCCTTTGAAATGTGTTCCCTAATGCTTTGACGTTAGTTTGCATTTCTGATTATTTCTGTTGGGCAGCCAGTACCAAAGCTAATTTGCTTCGTTGATCTAGCTATCAAAATATGTGACATGAGGCAATTAAGATACTTACAGAGGCATCAAAAAAACAACAAGCTTGGAGATCAATTTCATCGTCACCAACCACACGTGAGCTGAGAACCCTGGTAACTTCCTCAACTACTATGCCTGATCTTACTTTGTTAAGCATGTTTACAAAGGCAGCGTCTTCTTGTCGTTTAACCTCCTTCAACATCAAAATGTCAAAATTCTCCCACAACACCTAAATAGGTTCACTGTGCTCGATAATTCAGACAACAAAATTACCTGGTAGATGAATTGGTGTATTTTGGTAAGCTTTACCACCATCAGACTAAGAGAGCTTCTATATCTGTCTGCTCTAAGCCTCAGGTGAGAAGTTGTAAAGCTCAGCAGCAATGCCATACAAGGCTTTGAAGTATTTTACTCATGAGGGGGCTTACGAAAAGTCTTTGGAAGGTCATGCTCGAAAAATATACAAAAAGAGATTAAGATATTCTAAAAAAGATTATTTTGTTGTTTGCTAACTGACTTGAAGAATTTATGTTTTGCTTGAATTTTTTTTTTTGCAAGGTGGTAGTTTATTTGCGGAGGTGTAGAAACCACTAGGAGCTTTTCATGTCTCCAGGAAATCCTGTCCACTTAGGCAGTTCAGCTGGCATTTAAAGAACCTTTATGTTAATCTAATAAGATCCTATTAGGAGTTGGAACAAACGGCTAAATGGGAGAAAAAATGTGTAGGACCGAATACCAGGAAGCAAATGGGATAAACGAGCCATGCAGTAAAAGAAAATAACCTAAGGGCGGGAAGGTCGCCTAAATACAGTAAAATGTACTACAAATTATAACTGGGGAAGTAAAAGGAAATTGCAGAACCAAACACTGCAAAAAGGACCATTTAACTGCAATAAGTGAGGGGGCCTATTGTAAAGCCAGGAAAATAAAAGATTTAAATAAACAAGCAGGACCTCCTGGAAACCCTCAAAAAATAAAAACCCCAATTAAACAGGCAAGACCTAAAGTTGACCCGCGAGAAATTAAAAAAACTCCAATAAACAAGGGGGGCCTTCCGCTAATCCCCGAAAACAAAAACCCAATAAGCAAGCGGGACCTTCTGTTAACCCGCAAAAACAAAAAAACTCCAATAAACAAGCGGGACCTTCTGTTAACCCGTGAAAACAAAAAACCCCAATAAACAAGCGGGACCTTCTGTTAACCCGCGAAAACAAAAAACTCCAATAAACAAGCGGGATCTTCTGTTAACCCGCGAAAACAAGAACTCTAATCACAAGCGGGACCTCCTGTTAACCCGCGAAAAATTAAAACTCCAATAAACAAGCGGGACCAATGTTAACCCGTGGAAATTAAAAACTTTAATAAGCAAAAGGGACCAAGCATTAACCCGAAAAACTCGAGAAAACAAGAAAAAAATATAAAACAAAACGCGCGCAAAATGGCAATGAAACAAGAAATATGAACTAAATTGTATAAAAAAAACGGGGAAAGAAATACAAAAGGCGAGCGGCCACCGGCAATGTGTGGAAGACACGTGAAAAAACGTGGCAATGCCGAAATGAATACAACCAGCAAGACGAGCAAACAACAAGATAGAAAACAAATGTGAATAAAATAAAATGAAATACGAAGCTAGCAAATAAGAAGGCCAGTAAAAGTAGAAATGCGTACGAGCTAAAATAAAATAAAAGAGCGCGAGCTAAGACTATAAGGGAAAAGACCAAAACCGGGGAAACAGTAAGACAGGAAAATAAAGAAATACCTCAAGTTGTTCGGTTGGAGGATTTGGATTCTCTTATTGTAATGGAGCAGGTTCTGCTGCCGCTGGTGGCTCAACTTGCGGGACAACTGCTTGAGCAGCATTAATGACGCCTTGGTCCGCTCTCGGTCTCTGAACTGCGGGTTGTTCCTCGTCAGCCATTTTGCAAAGAATATTAATGGCAAAACTAAACGTGCACAGGATGCGGGTGTGCGAGAAAAGAGAGCGAGTTGATATGGGATTCTCCTTATATACGCTAATTATCTTATACACTTGCACCAAAGAAAGGAACTTTCTACTTAGTTCTAGTGTAGACCACTTAAGTTTATCAAGTCTTTGTTCATATGATAAGTCTGATCAGCATATTAGTTTTGTTTCTCTTCGTTGTATTGCTTTAATTGATTTGACATGACTGACCAGGATTCCACACAGGACAGCAGTATTCCAGTAAAGGTCTAACTAGGGTTTTTAAAGTCACTTCAACTGCCACTCACTCTAAATGCTATTGGAGTCAATCCCATTGCACGCCTAGCTTGGGCACAGATGGAGTTGATGTGGAATCCCATGATAATGTTTCATGAGATAGAGACTCCAGGGTGCTTGTGATAATTAGACAACTTCTAACTTCTTACCCTCCAAGCTGTAGTCTTGATTAAAAGGATTTTTCTGTCTTGCAACATGAAGTACATGACATTTCTCTTCATTTAATGTTTTAGCAATACGAACATATACATGTATACTAATATTACTTATCTTAGTATAATAATTTTTAATAGCTTAATTTTCTCAATTTTATATATTTTTTTCTTGTCATTAGTAAATTTATTTGTAAATTTTAGATGGGAATTCAGTTGCCCCCTGCTGTTATCCTCCCACAAGTTTTTTTCTTACCGGTATATATTTTATCTTTTTAGTTGTTAATGTTTATTGTTTGGAAAATCTTAATATTTTAAATAAAAACCCTCTTTTGTGCAGTGCCTTTGCCTCATTCCATGTAAGGTGTTTTCCCTCCATAATAGTGAGTATATTCAGGCTGCTTCTTGTCACACCCATGTGGGAGGCGCGGTGGCCTAATGGTTAGCGAGCTCGACTCCGAGTCGAACGGCCCGGGTTCAAGGCCTGGCCAGGGCGCTGCGTTGTGTTCTTGGGCAAGACACTTTGCTTTCACAGTGCCTCTCTCCACCCAGGTGTAAAAATGGGTACCCGCGATTTACTGCTGGGAGGTAACCCTGCGATGGACTAGCATCCCATCCAGGGGGGAGTAGCAATACTCCTAGTCGCTTCATGCTACGGAAACCGGGATAAGCTCCGGCTGTATGGGCCTCATGGCTCGGAGACAGACTTTACCTTTTTTTACTTCTTGTCACACCCAGGAGTGATGCAGATTTGCTGAAACTTACAATGTGGCCAATGGCACCCTGTTGGTGAATTGTAAAGCTTGAAAATAGGTTGTTATGTGTGAAGATGTATTGGCTCTCTCTCCAGCTAGCGAGGTGTTGTCTGACAAGGAGTTTCCTTGGCGTTTCTTCAGGAATCTCATATGCAAACTTTGGAGGTCACTGGCCCAGCAAAACTCATGGCAATGTTGGAATTATTTTGCAGTACTCGTTGTCGTAGAGAATAACAGACTGCCAGGTGTGCTCCTTGATTAGCTCAGACACCTTAACATAATTATCTTACAATTGGCCTTTTTAATTGCATAATCTGCCCTGAAAATTTTTGCATCGCACCCTATCAGAAGCCCTGTCTCAGACGCTGCGTGTGTATTTTATGTCCTTCATGTATATTTCTGGCAGGTTTGTAAAGAGAGAATGTTATACGCATATTTAACTTAATTCTCTTTTTGGATAATTAAGTGTATCATTATGTGTACCTGATAGTTCAGGATAAATATCTTCATTATTGCCGACATCACTTTCATCAGTTTTTTCCTCGTGACCCACATTGTAATCGTCCTCGTTACTGGATTCCTGAACAGTGTCACTACTGCTGCTTTCTTGCCCACTGCTGTTTTCAATCTCATTTGAGCTATCAGTATCTAAAAAATGCCTGTGGGTACCACCCCCCAACTAAGACTTTGTATTGATAGGTGCATATTAATTGTCGTTGCATTTCATGTAAGAGACTTAAGCGGCATTGATTGATTGCTCATTGAAAATGCCAAGAATAAATGTTGGCCTTAAAGCCTGGGCAGTCATCACGAGAGATACTCTAGAATTATTAGGTGTACCCACTGATCAACAAAATAACCTTTGAGCAACAAACTTGGGCCTACGTTTTCAAGTTTTAGACCATTTCTTTCCCACCTGTCCGTAGCCACATCAGTTTTAAACAACTTTTGTGACCAGCTGTACAGCACGTTTTAGCATAGCCAGGCAAAATAATTAGTGGATTTCCTATTAATACCAAGGCCCTCACTGGTTTTTCAAGTAACTTTTGTAAATGGGTATTTTTAGAAACAAATCTATTTTTCCAGAAAGAACAACACTTACTTACATTTTAAAGAACAATACAGTATACATTATTTTATTCCTTGATCACTGTCCATTAACAGAAATAAGCTAACGCACTTCAGTCCCCCCCCTTAAGAAAATAAGTTTAATGAATAAAAATAAAATAAACATGAATGGAAATATCGTATAATACCTGTTACCTGAAGGTACGTGTTGTACACCTCTGTTACTGTTGTCCTTTCCTTGTGAGGTAGCCCCTGAGATTAGAAATTGATTCTCTACATATTTTGAGTATCCAAAGTAAAAAAGGTCTTTTGTAGCTCGGTATTTTTGGAAGCAAATTTGTTTTTTTCCAAAGGTCAATACATACCTTACATTTTAAAGAACAATACACTATATATTATTTTATTCCCTGATCACATTGCAGACTAGAAGGATCGCGGCCTCTGGGTACGAAAATGCTGAGAAATAAGCTAACGCACTACAGTCCCCCCTCCCCTTAAGAAAAACGTTTAATGTCATGAAAATAAAATAAACAGGAATGAAAATATAGTATAGTAACTGTTACCTGAAGGTATGTGTTGTACACCTTTGTTACTGTTGTCTTTTCCTTGCGAGAACAACTTGTGCTGCTCTTGTGAGATGCCATGCATCTCACAAGAGCAAAAAACACCACAACAACTCGAAGCCATTTTTTACTACATGTCGAACTTGAAAGGAACACGACTGAAATGGGTACATCAGCTGACCGGTTTGATGATATTCAGCAATTTAAAATTCATAATATTAAGGAAATTAACAAAGTACAAAACAAAAACAAGGTTTTTCTCTAATCTAATCAATAAAGCATAAAACGTAGAAACAATTTGCTATCAAGTTTAATTTTTATTCATAAAACTAATTGCTTCATCAATACGAATGTAACTTTATGTAAATAACATCTTAAATTGAGCTTAATCTTATTCAATTTAGACGAGATTATATTAAAAAACTCCATTACCCATAATTTATTAAAAATAAACATAACCTGGCGTTAAAAGTAACGTTTTCGGCCATACCAAGTAAATTAATTATTTTTTTTGATCAAGGTTAATGTTTAGGTTAGCGACCTTATAGTGACGTCACAGGTCAAATGTGAGGTGGCTCCACATCTAAAAATAAACGTTATGGTATGTTCATCAATTGTGGAAAGTTTCATGCTTTTAGGAAAAAGTACACCATTCGACCCATTTCTTGCACCAGGCGGCTGTACTAATAATTTTCTTAGGATAGTACAAGCCAGGCCAGTCTGCAAGGAAAGGAACAAGATAAAAAGATATCTCTCTAGGTAGGTTTGTACATCTGGGTATTTTATAAACACATGATCTAAAGAGTCTTTAAAATAATAATAATAATAATAATAATAATAATAATAATAATAATAATTAATAATAATAATAATAATAATCAACTTTATTTTTCGAGGGTGACACTTAACAGTAAATTTTGATGAACTGGTGGCCCTCTAAACAAATTCAAAATAAATGTATATCTACATATAAATAGTGAAGTAATAAAAGCTAATCTACGTATGATTTTAAATATAATTTATCTAAGAATTAATACAATATACCTGGTACTTTTAAAAAAGACTTCAAAACCATTCATTTTTAGGGTAAGAGCGTTTTATACTAGTACTCCCCTTAGTATCTAACCACTATCCCCTAGTCCCCCTTACGTTGGTAAATAATGTAAACTACCTCTCAATAACTCAGTAGGAGGCACTCTATCTTAATTTTCGATCGCGGGTATTTTTCCTTATTACACTCAGTGTCACCACGTAACACATATATACACATATAATATAGATGGTTAATACATGAAAGGTATTAATGCTTGAATCAAGGAATTTAAACTTTTGAGGCGAACAAAAGGCCAGACCAATTGCAGCGCGTGTTGTATCTCCTTTTTGATAACTTGCATGCACTTGCGAGTAATCTTCCTTGACCGTTTGGCCACCCAATGCAAGTCTGTACGCAAGTTCAACTTGCGACTACTTGCGATCACTTGCGTTTTGCCTAAAAAAAGAAACAAAACAAATGTATTCTAACACTTCAGAATAAGCATCCAAAATGCATACAATGTTATGACAGCAACGGCAATGCCGGAATACTATTAAGAAATCGATTTGAAAGATTGTTACAAAATACAGTGCACGTTAGAAACTTAATGTTTCCTTAATCACCCAATAAGCTGGCAGCAACAACTTCGATCTTGTTTCCATTTGTGGGCAGTCTGTTATCTGTAAAAAATGAAAGAAGTCATGGTTCAAAAAGAATAATAAAGTTTACAACAATATTGCAGATTGTCGAGGTTAAAAATTAGGGTGCAAGCTCAAGGTTTCTATCGGCCGATACTTAATGATTTTTTTAGACACGAATACTATATAAGCCCGATTCTGTCGTGTAAATGTATTTATGTCATGCAATAGAAAATACAGCCAATCAGAGTACAGAAAAGCCGTTGTGTATTTCGACGGTATTCAAATGAACCTTCCCATCGTGCGTTGCAATCTTTTTTCCAGACAAGATATATTCAGCATATTCTCTATGGCATGGTATAAGATAGTTAACACAACACTTTCTCGTGGTATACCGTGATCCCACTTGCAATTTCTTAGTAAAGGCTTGTGTGGTATACTGCCAAAAAAAGTGGAATATTCCACAGTATACCACTCGAAAGCGTTGCATAACAAGTATATATGTATGGGCAGCGTATGATTGTTCTAGTAATTACCATCAATATACGTCCTTCTTTTCGCCAAATTACCGGTACTCGATAGTTCAATAGGTTATCCTCTATATTATCAAATTTGAAAGTAATATACCATTTCTTTGTCTTTTTCTTCTTCGGCTCTTGTGTACCTGTCGGTCGTCGCCTCCTTTTCCTACCAATGGTCACCTTGAATGCAATAATGATCATATTTTAACTAATAATAATAATAATAATACTAATAATCAATAATAATAAAATGTAATGGTAAAAATTAGGATAATGACGATGAGTGTGATGATGAAAATAATTTAAGAATGGATATCATTTCAAAAAGGAAACTTCATTTGATGATGATGGGGTAAATTTACCTTTTTTCAATAACACAGCTCTAGAACTTACTATTTTCCTGTTTTCCACTAATACTTCTAGGCTCAAACCATTTACAACTGTGTTACAAGATTTTATCAAAATTTTAATCCCGTAAATACCTCGCATTCCCTCTCCTCTTTTTCAAATAAAGACAGTAGCTTGTCAGGCACCACTGTCCCAGGTTCTTCTTCTGTCCTCTTTCTTTGGAGTGGCTTTAGGGCTGACAGGAGCCACCTTGGCTCTTGGGAATTGTCAAGGCCTGTCGCTTAGACACGAGTCGTAAATAAAGAGTGTAGGCAGAGATGACAAGAATAATACTGTAATGCTTCAAGCCGTAGAAATTACATCGAATAAAGAACAACAACTGTAGTTATGGCAGCCTAAACTTCACACGAGCGAAAAACTAACCATGTGCTCTACATACGGTGCACAACTACATATTAACAGCTTGAAAACAATTCTTATGAGTAAAGTCTTCATAATAGTTCTTATGAGTAAAGTCTACTCGACAAGGCCATCGTTTTGTAAGAAAGTGTTGCACCACTCCGTGGTGTCGTCACCAAAGTGGAGGGAGTATTTTGGAAGATCCTGCTTCAGCCAAGGAAGGTGTAGATTTGGGACATCAGGTGCCACTAGAGCAGGATCCCCCGTTGGCGTGTCCTTCAAAATTTGAAGTCCCTGTGGTGGTGACCACTCCTTTGTGGTCGACCACTTCCTGAAGAACAGGAGTGCTTTGCCATCTGGACCCTTACGAGCTTAAACTGGTGAGGTTGGCTGTAACCAGAGAGATTTGGCATGATGCTACCCTTTAGCCATCTTTTCACGTCATAAACAAACGTGATAAGGATCACTATGATGGCTGGAGTGTAGCTCATGCCAATCTCCCTGATGTTGTTTTTTATCAGCCTCCTAAAACAATAATAATAATAAGAATAATTACATTTTCTCCATTTCGATTGAAGAAATACACAATAGTGAAACATAAGAATCTAATTCAGTTCGGTGTTCTAGCTGAAAACTTACACACAAAATCGCATTATCCCCAGTTAAACTAATAAAAAAAGAACTTAAATCTCAGTTATAATAAAACCTTGATTATGACTCAAATGAAGATGGCACGTTTTAAAGTACAAATTTTTACTTGTATAATTCATTAACTTCTAGCAGTTTTTGGAATCGAAAATTTCATTCTTGTCAACAGTCATCTCTCAGTAAAAGTACAATCATGTTGTAATGCTGCCGTTCCCTAATGTGTTTGACAAATTTTAGAAGTAACAATGTTCAAAATACAGGGAAAGCTTTACGCGATAAATGATTCGTATGCTTACACTTGTTGATTTATAAGTGAACCTGTCTTCAATGGCAAAAGCCTATAATATTTACCTAAAACTTTTCATCAGCTCAGCCGAGTGTTCCAATAGTGGCGAGGCGCAGTATTCATTTGCTTCATGAGTGGCTCTGGCCCAGTGCCAAGTGGAGGCCCAACCATTCACTTTGGTGTCTTTAAATACATCCCATGCACTCTCGCTGTGAGAACGTTTGTGTGCCTCATGACGGTTGCGTTTACACACGTCTTGAAAGGAGCAGATGCTTGGGTCATTCAGCCAGGGTGCAGGTGGTCTTGTTAGTCTGGTGCGTTTTTAGGGCACGACAAGACTATTAAAAACGCTTACTTGCCTCTTAAGGTGTCATTAGCCTGACTTGGTGCAAGTGGGATAATACATACTGCTCTCTGTTTCACAAAATGTTCCATTATGTTGAAACATTTTGAAATAAACATGACTACTTACATGTTCAAATGTTTAACTGACTCATGATTCAGGACAGCAGAATTCTTCACTATTGCTTTAGATATGCTGAGTTGTACCTGTTGGGGCTTTTCATTTTTCTTTGGCCACTCAGTTGTTTGCGGAATTATCCCTGGTCTATGGTCTCTACTCTTTTAAAGCTGTTTGCAGCTGTTTTCCTTACCACAAACATGGAAAGAGCATTTTTTGTTTTAGGAAATTGTTGTCACACCCTACGCTCAGAGTTCTCTATTTAAATGAAAAGCTAAGCAAAATTTTCTTAAACTAGGAAGTAAAACTTTCATGATGAATGATTGTGAAACTAATATCCATGTCTTCCAGAAAGCTCATGTTCATGCTATCAGTGGCCTACACATAGCACTGCTAACCCCATCGAAGAAAAGGATGACTGCAGGTTGGACAATCTAATAATAATAATAGACTTAATTACTGTTTTAGGCAAAAAGGAATTACAACAGTATTACAAAAAAAGTTAAAAATGGTAAAACGTTTATACATAAATATGGAAATATGATAAAATATGATAGAAAATATGCTGTTTTAAAAGTGTGGCAAGAAAGCACTCCATATAGACCTTGTGTAAGCAAAGCATAGATTAAAAAGGAAGTGAACAAAACAGGAAATAGCACAGCTTACCATAACAAGCCAAAAAAAAACGGAAATACTTTCAATGCTCTTGAAAAATATCAACATGTTGGGAGCTTTTGGGGAGATTAGCTCCTCAGCTCTGTCCGATATCTGATGGAACTTGTTCTTGAGCTCAGTGTTAAACTTGAATTGTTCCATTTTACTCTTATTTTTTAACTTGGGCCCTTTCTTTGATTATGATTTGAAGAGTCTAGCTTTTTTGTGATAACTCTGAAAGGTGAAAGTGTGAACAAATCCCAAGGGTCTTAGATCAGTTTAGACCATAAAAATGGTCCAACATACATCTGATTGAGTGTTTGCTGAATTGTGTTGTATTAAAGCATGGTATTAAAATACTATTTGAAATGCGCATCAAGTTATGGAAGAAATATTTGCATCACCTCAGACAACAGAACAGAAACAGAAGAAAACCTTGCAGAATCGTTGGTAATTGTGAAGAACAGGTCCCCGTTACCGCCTGTGGCCATCTGTTGGTCGTCTGCTGACCGACACATTGGTCGTTTGTCGTCCGTCTGTTGGCTGTTTGTCAGTCGTCTGTCCGCTGACAATCTGCCAACAGGTTTTGCCTCGATGCTTGTGAACTTTCGGCCGACAAGTGTTAATGTGTCCATAAGTTTTTGGTAGGGTGCGGGTAAGTTGACGATTATTCAGTAGCACTTAAGATTTATAAGCAATTGCTAGTTTTGCTAGTCCATTGTTTCCCTTCCACTTTTTCTACTTTTCTTAGGTTTATTTTCCTTGCTATCCTCTTCCACTTGTCGTTTTCCTTTCTGACCAAGCTGTTCCACTGCTTCGAGCCTTTGCTCTTTTTGCAGCTGCCCTGTCTCTCTTTGCCTGGGCACAAGCTTTTTCCTTGTCAATTATCTCTTCAAAGGCTCTATCTAATTCAGTCACCTCACAATCAATACCTAAAGCCCCTTCCTCCTGCTTTACCTTTTTGTTGTGTCGTGTTTGCAGCAATATCAGCCTGTCTGCCACAGAATGCACTCTTCTGTATGCTTTAGAGGGAGAAATGTTGATGGCTCTAGTATCGCCTTTGCCAATCAACCAAGAAATTATCGAACACCTGAGGAAGTCTAAGTGGGCAGACGGAGACATAAGCCATGTCATATCTTCTGGCAGGTCCAGTGACAACCAGGTCTGTGCCGAAGAAAACTTCGCTCAATTTTCCAACATTCGCTATTAATGTCACATACCTTGTTCTTTTATTGTATTGCTGGATTGTGCGACGAACATTTCCACGGTCCATTTGGATTAAATCGTTCAGCATAAACACCGAGGTATCAATTTGTTTTTTCTGAAGCAGTTTTATGACACCTAGGAGAATGCTGTAGTTCAGCCAATGCTTTCTAGCTAACAAGGCCATATTGAAATGCACCAATCTGGCATGCAACGCAATGCTCTTTGCAGCTAGATGTGTAGGGTATGCGTGTCAATGATGTGACATTTGTTACATTTTTATTTTTGCTTTAAGTATTTTAAGTGGCCCCTGTAAAATTTTTTAGTGGCACTAAATTACAGCTATTATCACTTTATGGTCGACGTCTTTCTCCTCATTCTTACAAGTTTAGCTCTTGTTTTCTTCAACTCTGTAGTGGATGTGCGGATTTAACCGTGGATGATCCGGATTTAACCAACAGTAAAAGAGAACGACGCCATTACACTCGTGTACATTTAATCATCACATCTCTAGTGTCATGCTGGGTAATATATACATGGGGGGTGGGAGAGTAAGGCTTAAGTAACAAACACTACATTCCTCCCTTCTTCGAATAACTCGTTGTGTTGGAAGGCAACAAAAACAGAATAAAACCTAACCAACTTTATAGGCATGCAAATGTCTCTGAATGTCTTTTCCTGAACTAACAAAGGCTCAACATTTTAAAACTGGCATAAGTACAAATGTAACACAACAACTAATAGTTCCAGTTCAGTTCAAAGTTCCAGTTCACATCTGGATCTAAAAGTTCTACCCTGGGACCAACTGAACGCAGCCTAGAACATAATCTTGAAATTTAGAGGGTACTCTCTTGACTCTTGACGGGCGTAGGGTAGTAGCATCACTTTGTTCCATGACATGTTTGTATTCCACTGGTTTGTCTTCGCTTGTTGTTCCAGAAGGAACAGGTTCACTAACATCTCGGCTTGGTGAAGTTTGTGTTGCTCTCTGAGCCTCCGAAACATCTGATGACTTACTGGTGGCTGGTAATACATCATTATCACGCTCTAGATACTTTTTCACATGGGTCACATTCCGACGGTACTGTACACCATCAACCTCGACAAGAACACTATTGCCATTCTTCTGAACAACTGTAAAGGGAGACTGTCTGAATGGTGTTGACAGTTTGTTTTCTTTCTCCTGTCTCAGTAACACCTTATCACCTTCTTGAATCTCGCTCTCACATGCATTTCTTCTACAGTCTGCATACACCTTCCCTTTCTCTTTCCGCTCACTGTCACGATCTCTGACTTCATCTTCATTACTGAACTCTTGGAGTTGGGGTAGTTTGGTTCTGATGCGTCTTCCAAACAACAATTCTGCTGGGCTAACCCCAGTTGTAGAATGCGGTGTACTACGATACATCACTAAGAAGTTGTCCATCTCTGATTTCCAGTTGCGACCCTCTGCTTGAGCAATACGCAGGCGCTTCAGGATACTGCGGTTTTGTCTTTCGATTTCACCGTTGGCCTGTGGCCATAAGGGCGTGGTTTTCCTGTGTTCAATTCCGTTCTCCTCCAAGTATTTCTCGAAATAGTCACTGACAAACTGCGGTCCATTGTCAGTCCTTAGGGACAAAGGAAGACCGTGAGTGACGAAAATCTTGGACAGCATTGATACAATCTTCTCAGAGGTAGTCGATTTGGTAAATTCCATCTCGAAGAATCGGCTGTAGTAGTCCACCACGACAAAGACATAATCACCGGAAGGCAGTGGACCCAACAAGTCAGCCGCTAGGTGTTGCCACGGTGCAGAAGGCAACTCTGTACGTGACATCGGCTCAGGTTTAGATGGTTGTGAAACTAACTGACAGCCATGACAGGTCTTACAAGCTTTCTCCGCTTCTTTGTTGATGCCTGGCCACCACACTTTGGTTCGCAAACGTTGCTTCATTGATACAATTCCAGGATGACCTTCATGTGCCAACTTTAGTACTTGACCACGAAGTTGCTTTGGTACCACAATTCGAGTTCCACGAAGAACTAGCTTTCCAATTGCACTTAATTCGCCTCGCACAGGTAGGTACTCTTTGAATTCTATGGCATGCCACTTTCCATTCAAGAGACATTCTCGTACACTTTTCAGCTCTGGATCATGTTCTGATGCTCTCTCAATTTCACGAGTTGTCAAGGCAACAGGCGTTGATTCTTGAGCTACCCACTTCACATACTCCTCTGTTTGGTCTTCGTCTCTTGGCGGCGTCACTGGATGCAGGAGGCGTGACAAAGAATCTGCAATATTCTGGGGACCAGGGACGTATTTCATGGTAAATCTGTAAGGTTGCATTCTGAGAAGCCATCGCTCGATCCTAGCACAGGTCTTGGATTTAGGGGAGAAAATACATTCCAGAGGTTTGTGGTCAGTCATTAGTTCAAATTCAGCACCATACAAATAGGCATGAAATCTTTCGCAGGACCACACTATTGCCAAAGCCTCTTTCTCCGTTTGAGAATACCGGCGTTCTGTATCGGACAAGCTTCGGCTTGCATAGCTAATAACTCGTTGCTCTTCTCCTTGCTGTTGGATTAGTACAGCTCCTAATCCTACAGGGCTTGCGTCAGCGATTACCTTAGTTGGGGCATTCTTATCAAAGTATCCAAGTGTCTCTGCACTGGACAGTCGCTTCTTCAACTCTTCAAAAGACTTCTGTTGCTCCAGCCCCCACACGAAGGGTTCACCATTCTTTGTTAGCTGGCGGAGAGGTGCAGATACCGTTGCCAGGTCAGGAATAAAACGTGCAGTAAAATTGACCAGTCCCAGGAAGCTCCTCACTTCCGCAGCACTCGTTGGTTCCCGGGCGTCAACAACTGCCTTTACTTTAACATCCGCTGGACCAATTCCACGTGCTGACAACACATGGCCCATGAATTCCAAATGCGACATCTTAAATTGACACTTGTCGCGGTTCAATGTCAACCCCTTGCTGCTCAATACTCGGACCACATTCTCAAATCTTCTGTCATGCTCCTCCTCAGTGGCTGCATGCACTATCACATCATCAAGGATGTTATGGGCGCCATCACAATCTTGCAGAACTTGCTGGAGAACCTTCTGGTACATCTCAGGCGCACAACTTATACCGAACATGAGACGCTTGTATCGGTACAGTCCCCTATGTGTGCAAAATGTAGTGATATCTCTTGATTCAGGTGACAGCTCTATCTGATGGTAGGCAGAGTTGAGATCCAATTTGCTGAAAAACTTGCTCTGATTCAAATCTTGTAAAACTTCATCGATGGTGGGTATTGGGTAACGTTCCCGCTTTACTGCCATGTTGGCTTGACGCATATTGACACACAAACGAATGTCACCTGAGGGCTTGGGTACGACTACCACTGGTGATACCCATGAACTTGGACCACTCATTTTCTCAATTATGTCTAGCTTAACAAGTTCATCCAGTTTGTCACTCAGCTTATCACGAAGGTGGTATGGAACTCGTCTAATTGGTTGTGCAATGGGTTGTACCTCTGAATCAATTGGGACTTTTAGCTGAAAATCCTTCAATTTGCCAATACCTTCACAACATCCGGGAAATTTTTCAAAAATGCTTGGTACCCCTTCTGCTCCATCTGTAGATACCTTTAGTGAGTTAACTTGAGGACCCAGCTTCAAAACTTCTAAGGCAATGGCAGTTTCTCGCCCAAGGAGGGCGTGTCCCTCATTTTCAATAACAACAAATTCAACCCCACTCAACACTCTCTCTCCAACAGACACTTCTGCAGTAAATGTGCCTGCAACTTGTAATGGCTGATTACTACCATATGCAAATAACTTCTTGGACACCTTGCTCGACACACATTCAACCTTATTTGCTTTCAGATACTCCCACACATTACGACCTATGACATTGCAACTAGCACCCGAATCAATAATCATTGTTACTGGCAAACCTCCTATTTTCACAGAAATTTTGCCATCACTTGAAACATTACAATCGTCTGAAATGCCAAAGGCATATTCACTGTCATCACTCTGCTTATCTTCAGCTTCTACTTGCCTTACATGGTGAGGCGGACCATCCTTTCTTCTTGCATCTGGTCTTCGTGGTCCTCTAGCTCCTCCACTTCCACGACCAGTGTTTTGCTTCTTCTTAGTTTTACACACAGCTTCAAAATGTCCAGTTCCCTTACACCATCTGCACTGTTTCCCTCTCGCTGGGCATCGGTGATCATTAGCTTTATGTCCCACATTTCCACAACAAAAACATTTCACATTCCTTGTGCTCGCATCCCCTTTGTAATCAGACTTTCCACTCACACTATTCACCTCACTACTGACCTCGCCACTTGCTCCTTCGATTGAACGTGCCTGTTTCTCAGATTCTTCCATGGACCGGGCAATTTCTCTTAATTGTGGCAGTGTCAAGGCTCGACCTTTCTGAAGTAATTTTTGACGGAGTTCGTGTGACAAACACTTGGTAATAACTTGATCACGAATTTGTTCATCTACAGCAGCGCCGTCTCCAAATTCACAGGTTCGGGCTTTCTGTCTCAATCTGGTCACAAACTGTTCGATGGTTTCGTTGGCCAGTTGACTCGTCTCTCGAAAACAAAGCCTTTCATACGGAACATTCGCTTGCGGTTTGAAATATTTGTTCAAGGTCGCCTTTACTTTCTGATAACTATCTGTTCCTCCTTCTTCGTTCAACGTGAAATAAATATCTTGAACACTTAAACCAGCAGTATGCAGCAATAAAGCCTTCTTCTGATCGACATTCTTGACTCCTTTTCCCGCAGCATACAATTCAAAAGCTCGCAGCCATCTTTCCCAGCGTGCAGAAATACCAGCAGTTTCGGTACAGTCAAATGGCTTTAAACCTTGTGTATCGCTCAAATATACACTTGCCATCGCAGAGGAACTTTACCAACGACCGTCCTCGTCGCCAAAATGTAGTGGATGTGCGGATTTAACCGTGGATGATCCGGATTTAACCAACAGTAAAAGAGAACGACGCCATTACACTCGTGTACATTTAATCATCACATCTCCAGTGTCATGCTGGGTAATATATACATGGGGGGGTGGGAGGGTAAGGCTTAAGTAACAAACACTATAAACTCAACCGCTTTAAAGGAATGGTTTGAACTCATCATCCATGGCTCTGGAGAGTTAAAAGGAAGTTTTTTTTTTTTTTTTTAATATTTTTAATTTCTTGCCATACAAACATACAGTACAAAATTACAAAGAAAAAAGAAACACTACTTACAATTTAAACATTACTTACAGTCCTAACGCTACTTACTTACACTAATACAATACTTACTTACACTACAACAATAAATTATTACAAGCTTAACATTACTTACTACAAACAAAGCACGTTAAAAAATAAACAAGGTATATTATGCTATGGAGAGCAGAAGAAAAAAGAGACATGCAAAGCAAACACCAGCTTTCTAAACAAAAGGTCAAAAAGCAGGTTTCGAAAAACTAGAGTGACCTAAAATATTTTCGGTGGAGTTTTTTAAAAGGTAGAGTGGAAAAAGGAAATAGTCTAACTTAATACAGGAATAAAGATATTCCATTTTCTGTAATGTTGAGCAAGTGTACCTTTTTTCCTGGCAATGTAAAATTCTAATTTAAGAGTAGCTCTTAATTTAGCCTTAAAAACTGGTAAAGAGGGTTTAATCTTATCAAGCTTACACCTATAAATAAAATATTTTCCAAGAAGAAGAATATGGTTAACTACCATAGAGTCTGTATCGATATCAAACTTACCAAACAAAACATCGGTGAGAGAAAAATTTAAAACTTCATTCTTATGGATGGCCAACCACGACAATACCTCTTTCCAGAATACCTCGCTTGCTTTACAAAGAAACAATAAATGCTCGAGGGATTCATCTTCAGAGTAACAGAAAGCACATAATGGCGAGTCTACAATCTTAAATTTATAAAGTCTGTCATTTGTATACACAATATGGTTTAGTAATTTGTACTGAAAAGCTCTTAACTTTGTATCCAAAGTAACACTAAACGCTAGAGAATAGATTTTCTTCCAATCGACGGAGAGATTTGGATAGTCATTTTTAAATTTCTTTTGGGCAGTAGGAGGAATTACTTTACGAGAAAGAAACTCTTCATAAACTATTTTGGAGGGAATGTTAGAAATATCCAACATTTCCCCCTTTATTGGCACTTCAAAAGAATTTGCAGGGCAGGAGTATGGTTCACGGTATATACTCTCACCCTTGATAATGGAGCGCCATTCCTTTGGAATGGCACTGACTACTCCCATTAAAAGGAAAAATTGACTAGGTGATAGTTTTGACCTGAGAACTTTATCACTTTCCAGAAACGTATTGTCTTTAGAGACTAAATCTCCGATTTTGCTTATCCCACAGTTTATGCGGAAAAAGGCATGATATAAAGATTTACCTTCACATAGAATGTTTTTATTATTCCACAAGTATTGGTTCATAACATCTCCGTACGAAACCACTTCTTTACTTGAAAGAGTTGACCACGCAGCAAGACAATCTTTGTAAAACTCGGGTAAAAATATGGGCAATTTTTGGCAATCAAAATGACACTGCAAAATGAACTTTCCGCCTAGTTTTTTCAAATAGTGGTTTAAGAAGATCTTCCAGGGACTAACATAGTCCTCAATATACTTCTTCACGCACATTATTCTTTGCGCTAGAACCATAGATTCTATATCCAGCATCTTAAGCCCTCCATTTTCAATGCAATTAATCAAAGCTAACCGTTTAACCTTATCCTTTCCTTTCCAAATAAAGCTGTAAAGTTCTTTATTGACTGCCTGTATGAGATCCTTAGACACATGAATAAGCGACGCTTTCGACATAAATTTCGGAATAGCAAAAGATTTAACGATTTGTATCTTTCCTATAAGTGTGAGTCCCCTCCATTTCCACATGCCTAATGTTTTTTTAATAGACTTTATAATTGCCTCGAAATTATCCTTTTTCCTAGAAAGTTGATCATAATCAAAGTGTACGCCTAAAATCTTAATTGAGCGTTTAAATTCATAGGAAGGTGATTTAGACAAATTTTGGACCCCTAAGCAAAAAAATTCTGTTTTTTCCTCATTTAATTTTAAACCTGAGAATCTCGAAAACAGATCTAAATTAACAATCAGGTTCTCATACGAAGACTTATTCCTCAAAAAACATGTCATGTCATCCGCGAAAAGAGAGATTTTCACAACTTCATCCTCAATTTTGATCCCTTGAATCTTGTCATTTTGTCGAATACTGCAAGCTAGAACTTCTAAACTAAGAATGAACAAGAGAGGGGATAACGGATCCCCTTGTCTCACACCACGGTCAACATTAAAGTAACTTGTCGCAAATCCATTATTTATTACGCAACTAGACACGTTTGAGTAAAAGGTGCGAATCCACTGAATAAAAGATGGTCCGAAATTGAATGTGCGAAGGACCTTCAATAAGAATCTATGGTCCAAAGAATCGAACGCTTTCTCAAAATCAATTGTTACAAGGATACCCGACTGATCACTACATTTTGTATATTCTAATACATCATCAATGGTCCTGACGGCGTCAAATATTGATCTTCCTTTCACATAAGCGTTTTGGTTGTAATGAATCAAGTCAGGAAGTATATTCTCTAATCGTTTAGCTAGCGCTTTGGAGGCTATTTTGGTGTCCACATTAATTAAGGAAATTGGTCTCCAATTTTTGATCAGCCTTTTATCTTTTCCTTTCTTTTCTAATAAAGTGATCACCGCTTGTTTCTGAGAGTTAGATAACTCTCCGTGATTATGTGCATAATTGAGACAAGCTACCAAATGTTTTCCAAGAATGGGCCAAAAGGCTAAGTAAAATTCCGTTGTAAGGCCGTCGTTACCAGGTGTTTTGTTCTTTTGAAAACCATTCAAGATGTTGAAACATTCACCGATAGTCAATTCTACCTCACACTTCTCTTTCTGTATTTCAGACAGTGTGGGTAAGGATACGCTGTTAAGAAATGCGTCTAATGAGGCTTCACTTTCTCCAGTAGAGTTCACTTGGTAAAGATTTGAGTAGAAACTTCTAAGTTCGGCCATTATTTCTTTGGGATTCGTTGTCAGAGATTGATCCTCCTTAAGAATCTTTCGGATTGTGCTCTCTTTACCCCTAGAGCTCTCCAAGTTCAAAAAATACTTGTTGCTTTTCTCTCCTTGCGCGTACCATCTTGCCCTTGAACGGATTATAGCGCCTTGTGCAATGTATTCATATTGAAGGTCATACTCGGTTTTCAAAATCTCTAGCCTATTCAGATTATCCGTAGATGGATCCTGGTCACAAAGCTCTTGAAGGATTGTCAATTTTTCCTCTAGAGATGTCAATTTCGCCTTCCTTTCCCTCGCTTTGCGTTTACTGTATGAAATTGTCTCCTGTCTAATTTTGAATTTAATGAGATCCCAAAGCAATCTGGGATCTTGTATATCCCTAAATTCGTCAACCCAAACCTGGTATCTATCGTTTATTAGAGCTACATAGTCATTGTCATCTAATAAACTTGCATTGAACTTCCAGAAGGAAGGACCGTGTGATTTTTCTTCTATTCCATTAACTGACAACAGAATGGCGGAGTGATCAGACTTTATGGAAGGAATAATGCTCACCTGATCGATCTCCTCCTGCAAGGCATTATCGGTTAACCAAAAATCAAGCCTCCTTTGGATCACAGGAGTTTTCTGTGTCCAAGTAAAACGTCTTATTCCTGGGTTCCTAAGTCGCCAAATGTCTACTAGATCGTACAGTAAGCAAATATTCTCAATCTGCTTAGCTGATTCCTTTAATTTTGGTTTGCCCCCACAACCATCAAGGTTGGGGTCTAAAATAACATTAAAATCTCCCCCAATGATTATTCTACAGTCGTCATCTATATCAATGTTATCCAATTCCTCCTTGATTTTGTCGAAAAAGTGAGTTTGCTCACTCGTTTTGTTTGGAGCATAGATGTTTACTAATAAAAACTTTTGATCTTGCACCAGCGCCTCGAGAAAAATAAAACGACCCTCTTTGTCCTGCCGCATGGACTTGATTTGGAATTCCAAATTATTTTTAATTAAAACAAGCACGCCTCTGCTATGTACAGAACCATGCGAGAAATACATCTCACCCTTCCACTGCTTTTTCCAAACAATTTCAACTTCCTTAGTACTATAGGTTTCCTGAATAAAGCAAATGTCGACTTGTTGTCTCATTACCCATCCAAATACTGCTTTCCGTTTTTCAAAAGAACGAATCCCACGAGCATTTAAGGATAATAGTTTAAATGCAAAGTTGCTTGCTGTCATGATTTTACCACAACTTTTAGAATTTGTAAAAGGCCACCAATGCAGCTGTCAATGGAATAACAAAAAGCGTTACCTGAATTCATTTCCATACAAAAGTTGTGAAGAAAAATATTGCGTAAAGCAGGCGTTTGTTTGCGGAAAAAAAAAATTAACACTCTCCCTTATTGCATTTGCAATTAACACCCTACAAGACACTAACGAATAACGAAAACGACAGAACATAAAAGGTGACCAGAAACACTGTTGTGCCACCGTAGAACGACTCGAGGAAATTGATTGAAACAAAAAACAACATAAAAATAAACACAAACTAAATACGAAAACTAAGCGGAGAGGGGAAATGATGATTACAACGGTTATTTGTTCCCCATAACTTCGTCTATTAAATCATAATAAGGAGAAAGCAAGGCCATTTACGACTGAGGCAAGCTTATCTAGTTACAAATTCGCGTTCAATATAAGTTCAAGCTGTGCCTAAATATAGGCATCAAACAATCCAAACAAAAAAGTAAACGTCAATAATTAAAGTGGGTTTAAGTGTCCATCGATATACAATTTATCAGGTTCAGCGCGGCTGAAATACGCGATCTTACCCGCTTTTCTTGCATCGACCAGCTTCTTCGACTGGAGCTTCCTTCGGTTAACTATTTCTTTTGGCAGGTCTGCAGCGATCCTATACCCGAAATCTTTCAACGACTTTCCTTTTGAGAAAACTGCTTCTCTGTCGCTATATCTAAGAAACCGAGCGATTATTGCTCTAGGGCTTCCATCATCATGAGGCTTTCCGATCCTGTGGACCCTTTGAAATTCGATACCCATTGTTTGGACACCACATTGCTGTTCCAGGAAAGAATTAAGCACCATGCGACAGTCTCCGCCTTCTTCTTCCTCGCTAATGCCGTAGAAACGCAAATTTTCTCGCCTTTGATACACTTCAGCATACAACAGTTTGTTTTCCAATTCTTTGTACCTGTTCTCACAGAACTCGCTCGCCTTTTCTCGGGCCGCAGTCGCTTCGTTGACTTGCGTATTGAATTCCTGGAGGCCATTTTGTAACTCTTGTACGGCCGTCCTCGTGGTCGAATGAGCATCTTCTAATTTTTCCACTCTGCCTTCTAATGAGTTGAATTTGGTCTCCAGGTTGGACACCTTAGTGTTTATCTCCTCAAGTTTATTGTCCATGATCTCTAATCTTTTTAAGATAAGATCTAATTTCGTCTCCAAGGCGTCCGCCGACATTTCGAAGACCTCAGTAGATCGCTCGGGCGAGGTACCCGAGTTAAACTCTCTTGCTCGTTTTTCCACGGGCGATGCACCAGACGCGCTCGAATTACTGCTTTCTCTAGTTCGCTTGGGATTCATAAGAGTTTAAGGCCTAAAAACATCATTAATTGACGAAGTTACGCGGAGCAGTTTGAAACACGTCTACAGCCTCCGCATGCCTCGACCAGTTAACCAGTTAAAAGGAAGTGGAAGTCTTTCCGTTCTTTCCTCCACCATCCCACCCCGATAGTTGCCTGACTTTCTGTTTGGTTTATCAGATTTTTTCCAGCGGCTTCCTTGGTTTTGGCCTGCACAAGCAGTGGGGTAAAGTCACCTCCCTATTCAGAATTTTTGGAGGCAGCCCATGTCCTGTGCAGCAGCAATGTTGTGGCAGCATATCTGAGCCGATTTGTACTTGAAACACTTACTATCACAGGTAACTTTGCCATTCAGCAATCGTTCAACATAGTGTGGCAGACCATGAGAGCTTGCTACACTTCTGGCATTTTGGTTTGCTCCAGCTGCCTGCATAACACCGAATGGGGTGTTCAATAATTTCTTTGCCTTCGCCCACACGTCTGCAATCTATTTACTTGGGACACTAGTTAGACTCATTTCACTTGCAGCTGAGGAAATCGTCCTCTTATCCGGTTCCTGGAGAGAGAGGTTTTACAGCCTGTAGAAGAGGAGGAGGCAACATCCTACGGCGATGCCAGCAGCTTAAGCTGACTGAGATGCACTGCTCTGAGCTTCTCTGTTGGATGTTACAATGACTTACTCTGGCATGAAGGCCTTTTGAAATGTTGCCAAGCCTTGCGATGATAATCAAGACGCTGTTTATCAGTCATGGTATGCCACTTGCCAGCTTCAAGCTGGACCTCTTGTCCAACTTGTACTTACCACTGCCATATAGGGACTTTTCCTCTTCTCTAATCTGTGATTCTGCCTTTATTCGCAACTTGTCAATGAAATCGGCCATGATGATCTCTCAAATCCCATCCACACCAAAATTCTCACTCTCGTTGTCATTTGTTGTGTAATCTTCTTTCTTGACATTGTGCAAGACTTTCAAAATGGAGTGCAGGTGAGGCTGTATATTTTCCTTCTGGCCGATATGGTATAGAAGGGCAACTGAGTTAGCGAAAGTGATTCGAAGAGCATTTTGTAAAGCATCCTCTTTGTCTGTACTATATGCTTAAAGGTCGACCAACTACTGTCTTTTCCTGACCAGTGCCTGGGTGAACATTAGGTAGTCCTCTATTTTGCGAGACATGTGGATGAACGAGGGGCTGAAAGACGGGGTGCTTCCTGGTGCGCCTACTTCTCAGCATTACATTAGTAACACCCTTAAATTTCCTTCATCCATAATATCAAAGAACTCGAAACATTCTTTGCTGCAACCCATCTTCTTGTTGTTGTCAACAATCGCCTTTTATCTTTCGAATAGAGCTCGCTACTTCTCCCTTTTTTGAGTTCAACTTCTGGAATTTTCAATGCCAGCCGTTTTGCAATGTTCAGCAAAGGTGTCAAAAATCTTCTCTCATATAGATTTTTCCCTTTACTACTCTTGGACATCGTTAGATTTTCACTTCGATCACTTCCCACCGTTTATTTACATTCTCTGAGCCAGTACCTGAGGAACCCAACGGACTTTCACTGGGAGAAAGACTTTCGTTGTGACGTGTATATACATTAGGGTGAAACTGCTGACATTGCTGATAACCAGAAAAGACTAATAAGTTGGTTGGTACAGGTTGATGTTCGTTTGTCTGGTTTTGGTGGTTGAAGAGAACTCCATTGAACAAATCACCATGCATATTCAAATTTCTGACAAGAATAAAAATAATTTTGGTTTTAACCACTGTTCAAGTATGCGGTCTAGTAAACAGGTAGAGAAATCGATTGAAATGCATAAAATACCCACAGCATTGACCGAAATGCCGACACATCCACAGTCTCAAAGCCACAGTTACTCATTCCGGCGCAAATGAAAGCTGCCAAGAAACTTTGTGGTAATGTGTTGCTGCCAAGCACAGCATCGTGATTGGCTCTTGTACCTTGGGCATTGAAACAACATTGCAACTTACCTTGGTAAATGTCATGGGCGCTTTGGGTGATCTTTTTGACATATCCATGGATATTTAACACAGGAAATTTAAATCGGGAAAAGTCGGTCACACTACCAAATACAGTTTCCCATGGTAAAAGGGCAATTTCTCACAGTAAAAGTGCCCCAACCCCACCTAATATCTGGGAAGTCATGTGTCTGAAGAACATCCCTGGGATTTGTAGAAAGTGATTGTAAACTGGCGACATAAAAAAAAACATATAATAACAAAAACGTTATCAAGAGCTATAAAATATATGCATACTTTGGTTATCATTTCTGTTTTTTGCCATTGTTGTTGATGTTAATTGTAATAATTGTGCATACATATGGCTTGTAGATGTATCAATATATATATATATATATATATATATATATATAACACAGTACAACATGCACAGCATCCCCAATGAAAAATCGTGTTTGTAAAATTCTGGTCAACACCTTGTTAGCCTCCTCCATATCCAGCTTTGACAGCTCTCTCCACAGTTTATGGGTTTCGAGGTTTTTGCCAATCTTCTTTATTTCCAGAAATGAATAGTAAAAATAAAATAAAATAATAATAATGATGATAATGATAATAATAATAATAATAATAATAATAATAATAAGACAATTTTTAAAGCGTCCTTACAGTCCGAAGGTGCTATTTACAGGAAAACATTTTAAAATTAACACTGTTAAAGATCAGTGAATCTAGAAATCCTTATATAAAAAGAAATAACAAGTAAAAAGATAAAAGATAGATTAAAATAAATAACTACAATAACATTATTAATTAAAAAAATTTACAATAACATTATTAATTTAAAAAACATACTTTACAGTATTTGTCTCTTGCTAAAACAGAAATGGTGCTGGCTGTCGTGGCAAAGTTTGGGGCCTACAAAACATTTACAAAACTACGTATTGTAAGAGTGTTGAATAAAAAAAACTAATGGGAGTGTGGTAAAACAATCACTCATAACTTCAAAACATCGCTTTTTATGCAAAGAAATGTTCAAGTTTGTTTTAGAGTTGCTTTGTAGCGCTGTTTTAAGTTAAACAAAATTCTTCAAATAAGCACCGCATTGGTACTGTGGCGCTTATTCGGGGGTGGCGCTTATTAACTTTTTGTCCCAAATGTGGCGCTTATTCGAGGGCGGCGCTTATTCGAGTAAATGTTACTTATCGCGCGCATCCCATAAAATGAATCAATGCAAATTAACTTTAATTTCACAATGACCCGTCAGAATCAACAAAGTGCTGAAAGCAAAACCATTGTACGAAACCTTTTTTTCGAAAATTCAGGTAAACCCATTAGTTTTTTATGCCTAATCTTAAGTTAAAAGGGAGCGTTTTATGGCCTTAAACTTATTGAGAAAAAAATGAAAAGTCCAACTTTTTTTAACGCAAGATCATTAAGTGGGATGTTTTCTTCAGTTTTCAATCTTACCTTTGTTTTCAACTCGTCCTACTATTAGAAGAAGAATGAAAAGCAAGAAATTTGTTAATCGCGAGATCATTTCGTGAAAAAAAATTATGTATTCTCCAGCTTTCAACCTTACCTTTGTTATCAACTCGTCCTACTATTAGAAGAACCAATAAAACGCTGAAAAACATCCGGCAATTCATCTCGGACTATTCAGTCAACCATCCTCCAATGGTTTCACCACCTTACAAATTCTTTCGGCGTGCGCGGTTTTTCTTTGTTACGTCACCTAATGAGGACCGTTAAATGGTTTCGTTTCGTTATGACGCGTAATTAAAATTTATATTTCTAAGAAACGCTTGCTTTTCCTGAAAAGGAGCTTGATATTTGCATTATAGACTCCTAAAAAATCACATGCACTTGCCACATTAATCAACTTGTAGGATTTCGAATTCGCTGCTGATTAATTATATTAGTTAAATAAGGATAGGAATATCTTATCGTGTGCGTGCTGGTTTATTCCGCTAATTTTTGTACATTTGTGTGGGGTAATTACCTTTCTTTGTTTGATTGATTTCATGACCATTGCACACATTTTCAGTGTGACAAACAGAAACTTGTAAATATTTTGCATGTTTTCTTTACATTTTTGGCAAATTTTCTTTATATGAAAAATTAGAACTCTTGTGAAAATTATAAATTTGTAAGTATTCTTGATTTGATATAATCTGATAATTTATTTAGCTGTGTTATCTTTATGCTGGCCATCTTGCCCTGGCCAGGTCTCCGATGTTTACTTGGTAAACGTGAAAGTGAAGTAAAACATGCTTTAGTCTAAAATTAGAACAAAGTCTTACATTGATCACAGCAGTAATTTAAAGGGACTACGTCACGGCTAATTTAATTTTATGTTATAAAATTTTGTCAAATATTCGCTATGAAACTAAATGTTTGCAAAGAAATTAATTCTATGATTCTAAATGAAAAAAAAAACATAGCTTTATTGCAGCCAAATGTGTCTCCCAGGCGTTATTACCTAAAGTTACAAGCATACAAGATTAACTTTGAAAACTGTTCCGCCAGACCATATTTCAAAAACCCACATCGCAATCCGCTTTCAATCTTTGTCGCTTTTGGCCATCCGTTCCTTCTTTTGTATTTGCTGTGTTATTGAAATGTTCCTTCACTATTTTTAAAGGGTATTTTATATATTTAAACGAATTTGATGGACATTTCCTATGCCTATGTTTGGCTTAAAACCGTGACACGGTCCCTTTAATCAAGGAATATATCAGAGATAATGTATATTGGACCATTAAAAAACTTTATCTCAGAAACAGCAGAGCTGGGAGGGGGGTGTGGCATTTGCCCCCGCCCCCCCGTATAATTTCCAAAAAATAAGGGCTTACTAAGACACAACCTACATGTACTGATTATAACCAATCTTTATTGATGTGTATATTTTTCAAACCCAAAAAACAAGTTTTGAACTCACTCGTGCATGTTTTGGGTCTGACTGATCTTCCAGCCTCCCAGATTACCTCCCATACAACCCTCTTGAGTGATGGAGGAAAGACGTATGTTGGCTTCCCTCCAGCCACATGAGCCCCAAGGGACTTCTGGCTTCCAAACTACAATGCCAAAAATATTAGCCAATGTTAGTGTTATACAATTTATACCCTTTTTTGTATAGGTGAATGACCCCAAAATGAATCGAAATGGAAAAGGCGTAAATACTTTTCTTGTCCAAATACATGGGTAAAATTAAAAGTAGATTAATTATGAACACATGACATCAGAACCATTTATAGTATTTATTTGTTGTAGCTGGTGTAAACACTTTGATTCCTGGCAAAAAAAATTCCAATACTGTACTTCTAAAAGGAATACGGCACTTGCATGTAACTCACCATGCGGACAAAGACACCATAGTCATAATTATTCCTTTGTTTTGGTATACCCTATAAACAGGGGGTTTAAAAGCACCTTGTTAGTCAAACTTTAGTCCAAATAGTTCTCTTGCAGCACTTCCGAACACTATAATACCAAAGTTTCTAACAGTCTTAGACAATTACCTTAGGGTAATAATCCTTCCAATGATCTTCATTGTAGAGTTTTTTCTTTTGCTACTTTCTTCCTTCAGAAAAGCCCTAATGAAATTTATCATGTTATTAAATCAGGGGTTCCATAATTGTTTTTAACATTTGTTATTATGAAAGTCCTTATTGACTTTACACAAAAACAAAAAGTACCTGATGTTGCTGTAGAACGATTTCTTTGCAACAGCTGTTTCCAAGGAATCCCAATAGGCAATGGTCGTTGTTGTCATATCTATAACCTAGCAATTGGTAAATGCTACTGTACTAAGTGTACATTCACATTTATGTGTACGTCCCTGGCTTCCCTCCAAGTCATTTTATGCAGTGGAGCAGTTTTTGTGACAAGTAAGTACCCAGGTTAAACAAAGAACTGGAAACAAATATGAACGTATACATAAAAGATAATATTTGAAAAAAATTAAAGAAAACACAAACACATACCCCAAGTGTCCAATGGCCAGGTAGATGAACTGGTGTGAAAATCATGTCAAACGCAAATATGTTGGTCTGAAAGAAAAAAATGGATGTGTAAGTATTGAATGTATCTATCAGCAATTTTAATAGAACTGGATACTTACACATCCTTCTTTGTCCAAGTTGTAACCCATCTTAGTCCACATTTTGACAACTTAACGTAAAAAAGGAATTAAAACTATGCACTTTAAGCAAGTCTTAAAACAAAAACAGCAATAATTAGGAAATATAAGTAAAAGTGTTGTTTTGCTGTTTATTCATTTTATTCTTATTATCATGTTGCTTTAGTTTGTTGTGATTGGCAACCACAATTGCTATGACTTTGGTTTAATGGTATTCAAACTTTATCTTTTTAACTTATTTAAACATTTTTTCTTTCCTTCCTTCTATCTGTCTTGCTTCTTTCTTTCTTTCCTTCTATCTCTATCATTTCTTTTGGAACCGATAGAAAAAGGCGACTGCTAATGAATGAAAAAAATTATAGCAAAGGAGAACACAAGATAAAATAACGTAAGGAACCAAAGGGGAAAAAGGAAAATAAGAGAACAATTCTATTCTTATGCTAGTCTCTGTGTGTTACCTTTGTTCCCGATCCTCTATTAGCTCCATGTAAAAGTTGATGATCTGCATTGAGCCCCCCAAAAAAGAAAAGAGCACTTATTAAATTTCAACAGAATCTTCTGCATTTCCATGCATCTCAAAATGATCTTTTTACTTACCAGAATTTCGATTCTGTTTTGTCCATACAGTATGACATTATGATTAAGATGTAAATGTTTCTACAGGTCTCATTATAGTATCTCGTATCGTTTATAAATTAGTAAATTAGTTATTAAATACCTCTATAAACGCACTTACCGACACTTAAGTTATCACTGGCTATTTTTCTAATATGTACTGTCTTATTTCCTGATCATTTAACCAAGTCTTTGGATCCAGTGTTTGGAAGTCCTTTTTGGTGACTTTGAGGTTAAAACCATGGACTACATTGTCCTGTTCAGAGTCCTCACTAGTGTTTCCCTCATCTACAACAGTAATCACCGTCGTACTGTCCTTTGCACTGAAAAAGCAAAAACAGAATTTTAAAGCAGTGGATTCCAGTATCTTCTTAGTTATATAAAAACTGTGTTAAATAAATAAATGTTTCTGTTGCTTTTTACTGTTTCGTTACCTTCTTTTAGCATTTGATGAAGCAATAGACTTGGTCAAATTAAGAAGACAGTTGTTTGATTCAACAAAAACAACAACATGAAATAAGGACAGATGTCAGGAATGGAAGGAGTGTCGCCGGCAGTGTTTGTAGAAGGGCCAGCGCTATTACATTTCACAAAGCGTTGTATAAAATCTAACTACATCCTTAAACTTGATGATGAGCGCCGTGCCATTGCCACTAACAAATCCAGAGTCAAAGAGCCTAACAAAGTCATTGGAATTTATTTGAACTGCGATTGTGTATTCCCCCACCCGCAGTTGCCAGAATATCTCTGTGCTGGGCAGGCACAAATTGATCAGGGAAAAAGAATACGGAGGATTATTAATAATAGAAAAATGAATAAACAATACTTAAATATTAATTTCATCAATACATTTGTATAATGTTCATTAACACGAAATAATTATATATTTAGCGCCAAATTTCCTTCGATGGAATGACTATACCTATTGTTCATAAAAACGAGAGTGAGTTTTTCATTTCTTTAAGAATGAAATTAATCAAGAATAACATAAGTCCTTGAAAGACAGCGTGTTAAAAGCAATAATCATCTTGAGCGAAATGACAAGGTCGAGGGAACCATTGAAATAAGCAATTACCTAATAGGGATGGGGATTGGGCAGCTGCTTGAGGATTAGTGTCGGATACCCTGGAGGTCTGTAGGATCAGGGCTGCAGTTTCATTAGCTGCTTCTGTTGGGGCAGAACTACTGTCGCCATGAGAAGAGTTCTTTGACTCCGAAGTCAGGGACGCCTGATCCTTTGCCTGCAGCTTGGACTCTCTTGTCTTGTAACAGCAGTTGATGGTTCTCTTGAAATTTCCACTCTCTGCCACTCATCTATCCAATCACCTATGTTACAGCTGGCAGGGTCCCCCGAAAGGCAATCATAGCAGTAACAGGACTGTCGCCGAACTAAAACATTCCCTTGCACTGAAGTTGTCATTATGTTGTGCCACTTTCTGATCCCTTTTACTTCCTGAAACTTTTTTCCTGGTCTGTTTCTTGCCACTGCATCTTCTCCTTTGGAGGGAACAAAGAAGAAAACCACCGCATTAGGTCGACAGACTTGGCCCTAGAAGAGAATGTAGAAGCTGCTGGTGCATTGAAAGACTGTGATAAATATTCATGCATCTCTTTTGCATTCCTGATAGTTGCTGTTTGGCGGATAACTGCCTGTGTTACCTTCTGCTTGATGTGGGCCCCTGCAGCATCTTGCTCTCCCTTGGCATGGGTTGTTTTGAAATAGTTACATTTGATAAGGTATCCAAAATCAGCGAGACAACAGGAGAGATCTCCAGCAAAATGTCTTGACTTATACTGAGGAGAGCATTCGTCAGTAAATTCATAAATCATGGCAACTGGATAAGAAACTTGTTCTGCAAGTAGTTGTTGATAATCTGCTGAACGTTATGCACTGAGTCGTGATCTTGTATAACAATATTTTCTAGTAATGAATCATTTCTTGTGCTTTGAAAAAACAACACACTTTCTAGATGAAAAAACAACATTCGATATTGTACAAATCATTCTAACTTGATCTACACATATCTTAAAGCAGTAAGCCGAGTTGGCTAACTTAAAACTAAGTTGTATAACTTCAACAAAGTAAAATGAAACAAGGCGTGTTATTTACCATTTGCATTTCAAACTCACAAGCTACATTGTTTAATATTGAAAAACGTCAGTACAACATGCAAAATACTTTCTAACATGCAGAGCAGTAGCCAGACTTTATCTGATAACTGAGCTCTTTCTGAAGGCCAGAGTGAAGATCAAAAGCTAAAATCATAAAAATTTCAATTGTATGCAACACGACAAAAAAAAAACAGTTTTTTATTGCTAAAAAATGTTAAACTCGCGACTTTTGACTTTGGTCCTTCTGTTGCTATAGCTACCACTCTGATGTTCTTAAACTGTCATGCAAATAAGAGAACAGAACACTTCAGAATGTGGTTCTACAATGTTAGTTATGCAGTATAAAAAATCGCAGAAACGAGGTTATTTTTCGTGTTAAATTTATTTTTAAGCCACGTGCTGCCAAAAATGCTTCAGTGATCTGTGAGTCTGTGGCAGGTTCTACGTTGAATCTGTTATACGATTCTGCCTTTTCATTATACAACTTTAAAAAGGATTCTACTTGATCTTTGAGAATCCTAACATGAATGTTCTCCTCGCTGAGAAATACCCCTACACTGAAATGTGTTTGATCAGCAACTGTTTTGACTCGGTTTAATCCACAAAAGTCACACACACATAACTCTGACTGGAGATTCCCCAATTTGCGGTGACAGCTATTACAAACTGCAAAGTGTTGAATCTCTTGCACTCCCCCCAATTTGGTTCATGACTATAGTCTTGTCTGAAGTGGACTCCTGCTCCATTAGTTCTGGAACAACTATCACGTTCTGTTGATCTGATTTCTCTTTTACAATGGTCTCAAAATAAGTTGATAAATATTTGTCTCGCCCATATGATCGAACCCTTGCATTAATAATTTCATAAACCTTTCCTTCCTCAACTAACGGAATGTGGTTGTCCCATAGGGTGAGTTTAATTGCACTAGTGTCATCCGCTATTTTGCAATCCAATTTCATGACAAAATGTCACGGTTGCTGAACCTTAACTTGACATTGTTCTGATGTGATAATGTACCTTCCCAATAATTGAAACTAGAGTGAAATCTGCAATGTCTTTGATTTCACAGATTTGTGTTACATGTCATACAGGTGCTTTGTACTCAAATGTACACTGTGGAATATTCTCAATTTTGCTGCGTTTGTGAAGTAGAATCGATTGGTCAGTGGTATCATACAATGATCATTTTAGTGAATACTCAGAAAGTCTTACACTCTTCTGCGTTTCTTCAATTTTTTTTACCTGATCATGGAGACTCTTTTCAAAGCATACTCCATCGCAGAACCCATTTGCAGTTTGAAACTTAATTTTTTGCTTGGCTTTACTGGCGATGTGTCACAAATATACCCGGTGATTGGAAGTTTGTTTAAATGGTCAGTTTCTTTACCACTGTCTTTGCATCTACTTGTACATCCTACAAAAAAAATTGTCTCTGTCATTGATTGTGTTTTCTCTAGTCGAGAAGAGTCCTGGTCAGGCTTCAACTTATCTTTATTTTGATCACTTTCACCTGTAAAACGTTAGTACTAGTTCAGCTATGAAAATACATCTAATTGTGAATTATTATGATCCTAGGTACTGAACACCCACTTTAAGGTGGCTTAATACAGTTTTTAGGGGGTAAGTGAGCCCAACTTTCAACTTTCTTTAAAAATATTCAGGAATGTTCTTTCTTTCTCTTATTACTGTTTTTTAAAGCATATAGCCATTATATGCGTTTGAGCGATAAAAATGCTAATTGACAATCAATAAAGAGCCAGATATTCTTTATGTTTGTGTGGCTAGGTAACGAAAAGAAGGAAAATGAACAGAAACTTCAACTTTACTTGACAAGCTCTAAAATCTTTTCGCTTCTCCTCAACTACCAAAAAATCCACCTTTGTTCATCAATACGTTGAGGCAAATGCCAGCTGCTATAACATACTCTGCATCGCACAGTTTAAAAGGTTTATCATGAGTTTTTATTTTATTTTGGATTCCATGCCATCAATAAACACATCTTTAGACATTGCCAACGAGGAGTTCTTCACAAATTCTACATGCAAGTTCTCCTCTACTTCTGTTGCATCTAGAATTGCCTTTTTCTTGTTGACTTGTCTTAGATGTATACCCAAACAGTTCATTTATCTTTTCTTGTTGATCTTCGTATGTCCTTCTCATTTTCAACATAAGGCAAGGAAAGGTTCTTTTCAACTCATGCAAGTATAGCAAGACACCTTGCTTACACATTCCATTGCAACATGAAGATCTTCGTTATCACCAATTTTCGCATTTCGTTCACTGTATTGTGAAAGAAAACAACACGAAACTGTACTGTTGCGAGGTTTTTCATCACACTTAAAAGGTATTTGAAGCAAGTGCTGTTTGCAAGGAGAGGATTTTGATGTTTTAGCAAACCTGGCACGGTACTCTGCGATACAGATGTTATTTGTCATCAAGTGTTGCTGGTGTTGCTGACTTTCATTGTTTTGTAAGTGGCAAAACTGGTCACTAATTTCATAGAAGCCTCTTAGGGATCTTATGAACAGATTAATAATGGAGATGGAAATGCACCAATAGCAGTAAACAAACATGCCAAAAATAGCAATGCATAAAAAATCAACCTCAACCCCTTATAAAGACTAGCAGTATTGCAGGTGACGTCGCATTCAACACCTGAACACATCTTTAATGACATTGAAATACATGAATGTGTCTTTCTTACAACACCAATTTGTAATTACAGAAACAAAGATACTCACTTTAAAAGTTTGTTTATGTTGGCCATACAGGATTGTCTTGACAAAACAAACAAAACACACACGACAAGGTCTTGTTGTGCTCGACACACCAACTACGATGAAATTAACATTACGTTAATGAAGTAAAACGAATTAGCAACAATCAAAGTGCTACAGTCCCAGTTGCCCTCCCCTTAATTCTTTATATATCCATTTTAGGCTTATTTTGAAATGGTCATTTCGAAATGTTAGGTTCATTTCAAAAAGTTTCAGTTCCTACTGGCCTAGGTATACATAATAAATTGAGAACAATGGGATAATAATAATAATAATAATAATAATAATAATAATAATAATAATAACAATTTTATAATTAATATACCGCTTTTTACATATACTGATTAAAAGGGAGCAGCTATTTTAATTTTCAAGACGCAAATAATGTTACTAACAGCATCTGGAGATTTACACAGTTTAATTTTTAAGCCTCTTTATAAACAGTTAAGGAAAATGCAAAAAGAGACCATTAAAAACACCTCAAAACTAAGAATCTAAAAAAAAACTTATTAACAATTTTCCTTTTTTTAAACTTTTGTTGTAAAAAAAAATGTTCATTGGTTCTTGGACATACTTGTCAATTGCCATCCTTTGTAGTGATCATGCCAATTAATTAATATTTTAATTGGTCATCTCTCTTTCAAGTGGCCTGGTAAGAGTATTCATGCACACTGCAAATGTGTGGATCAGTGAATGCAATGCAAAAAAAGATGCACCAATGTTATGATATGAGGTGGAGTTAAGGAGTACCTGGCCCGGACATTGAATCTCAGACCATTTCAGACAGGACGGGCAGATGGACAGACAGTTTACAGACTGGGCTATTTACAGTGGTGTATGTGAATGTACAAATGTTAAAAACTTATAAGTCAATGTGTTGCTATGTTACCTCATTCAACGTGTGTGTCAGAAAAAGTGGCAATAATACAGTCTCACTCATCCCTGTTGTCAACAGCAAATTTGACATGGACACCACCTCTTCAGTGCGGCCAGTATATTTTCCATTCACTAAGAAGTTAATAACACAAAAAATTCTTTGGCCATGAGGTGTGTCCCACCTCTGTGCATGTTTGCTGCAATTTTCCCCTTTAATTCGGACGATGTGACAACGCAGTTGTTGTCGTTTGTTTCAACATTTCTTATCAAACAAGAGTGCGTGAAAGCTAAGTGCGTGACCACTATAAACACATATTTATTTTTTATTTTATTATTATTTAAGAGTCCATAGAATCAAGTTTAGTCTTCAATGTTTTTACTGCCTCAATATTATGACCGTGGGGCTGTTTCTCTTTCATTGCTTCCTTCTTCACGTCCCTAACAATCTGGCAATTTGAATACTCTTCTGCAATCTGGTTGATTTGCGATGCCGGCTGGTCTGTCTTGATGGCATTTAGTACAGCCTACATGCACCGTTCCTTAGTTTTAGATTTTCATTGAAGGTCTTTTTTTAAACTTTCCTTGTTTGGTTTTACAGGTTTTCGTTTTGAATTACAAGAAGGAATTTCATAGTGATATACCTTACTTGTTTTTGCTTTTTTGCTTAACTCGAGGATCTTTCTGGCATTGCAGGAAAAACTTTATCCATAGACGACATGCAGTGAAGGCATTATTCTCCTTAGTTCTGTTGGCAGTATTTTCCTGTTTATGTTCTTCTTAAAATTCGCAGCACATATTTTTGCATGCCCACATGCCATCACAGTCAGTCACGCAGCGAATGTCTGCAGACACTATTTTATTTGACATTCTGTAACACTGCCAACGTCTTCCATCACTTGCAGTTATTTTCATTGGGTTAGACGTATCATACGGCAGGACATAAATTTTGGTACCATTGATGTCTGGAGGCAAAGACTTCACAGACTTCTCAGGAACATTTTTCCACACCGCATCGGAAGTGGAAATGAAAGTTTTCTATTCACAACTTGCCTGATTGGGTTGTCTTCTCCATTACTTTCACTACTTTTCCAACTTTCATTACATACTGTCAAGTGAAGGAGCTCGGATTTTTGTTTTCCGTCGGGTCCTCTGTTGTAAAAAAAATAAAGGGGCATAAATGGTGACTCAGAATTGATATTAAGTCAGATTAAATTATATCTTACTTTTTTCTGGTAAAAATTAGTTTGTTATTGTGTCGAGAATATTCTTGGATTATTAGGCAAGAGATCAGTAGGAAGAGGACCAGATTCCATTGAAAGGTTGACAATCTTGTTTATCACTGATCCAACAGAAGTATAGTAGTCTTTCATGATACAATCAGGAACCACTGCATAAGGAAAATGTACTTTCCACATACATGTACTATACAAAAACGTTGACTTTGCCAGTACTGGCCTATTGAGCTTTGTAGATGGTAGATGTAGATGGTAGATGTAGATGGTAGATGTTTGATGGTAGATGTTGTAAACGGCTGTTTTTGTGAGACAAGAGGGTAGATGTCGCACGCCATAGGTTGGCATGCTGTCTGCGTTCATGACAAATTTGTGCATCCAACCCACGGCAATATCAGAGGCTGCACTTTTGGATTGCCCGTTTTGTTGTCTGATGCTGAGTCCTCCACATATTCTTTTGCCTTTTCATAGTAACTGGGTAGAGTGAAAAAGTGTTAATAAATATAACAATGCTGTTTGGGGTGGTCAGTGATAACATAAAGTTAAAAACATGTTTATTATTTGTACGTTTTTAACTTAACATATAAAAATAATAAAGCAATCACTTGCCTTAAACAAGAGAATTCCATACTTGTCTTCTTCAACAAGATAAGACGTTAGATCCTTACTGTTTGGATGCCAGTTGTCAGAAACATAACGTTTGTAGTGGAGCACTACATTCCCTTATGATAAATAATACCGTAATATGAAACAATATAGTTAGACTTTCGCTTAAGATGACTTCATTGGCAAGGTCATGTAATTTAATATTGTTTTCTGAATTAAGACTAGCTGTTTTCAGATCAAGCAAACAAGTTTTTAAAGCCAACATAATGTTTCTACAAAAAGGACAACTTTCAGTGCATGTATCGGCAAGTATTAACTTTGCTGTTAAAAGCAACTACGATCGATAGCAAAAACAGAATAAGAGCGTGCCATTCCGTGACAATTTGATAACTCAATTAGTTCTTGCTTGTTGAATAGAATTTAGGTTGTGAATGAACAAAAATCTTTGTTGAACAGTTCTGACAGAAAACAAAGACTCCAGGTGTACTGCACTGAAATCGTTTGCACTGAGGACACTTGGCAAAATTTGGTTCTACCAATGCAAGTAAACGACGCATAGAATTATAATACCTAACCTGATGTGCAACGGTTGCACAAGCACCACTGAAAAAGGGTTAGTTTTTTTAATGAAAAATAACCAACTCGTTCTGGTCTCTTAAAGTACTGTAGTGTTGACATGAATAATGCAAATTGTGAGTACTAGTAAACAGATCATATAGAGTACTTAAAGCACTCCATAAAAAAACTGATTTAAACACACCTTGTTGGGGTTATCAGAAAAGCTTCAAAGGGAACTCACCTGAATTTTTAAAGCTTATCTCCGTACAAAAAAAAAAATCCAAAATCCACCTCTGCTCATTAATACGTTGGGGCAAATGCCAGCTGCTATAACATACTCTGCATCGCACAGTTTAAAAGGTTTATCATGAGTTTTTTTTATTTTGGATGCCATGCCATCAATAAACACATCTTTAGACATTGCCAACAATGAGTTCTTCACAAATTCTACACGCAAGTTCTCCTCTTCTTTTGTTGCATCTAGAATTGCCTTGTTCTTGTTGACTTGTCTTAGATGTATACCCAAACAGTTGATTTATCTTTTCTTGTTGATCTTCGTATGTCCTTCTCATTTTCAACATTAGGCAAGGAAAGGTTCTTTACAACTCATGCAAGTATAGCAAGACACCTTGCTTACACAGTCCATTGCAACAGAAAGATCTTTGTTATCACCAATTTTCGCATATCGTTCACTGTATTGTGAAAGAAAACAACATGAAACTGTACTGTTGCGAGGTTTTTCATCACACTTAAAAGGTATGTGTTGCTGGTGTTGCTGACTTTTAAACTCTCAATTTCATTGTTTTGTAAGTGGCAAAACTGTTCACTAATTTCATTGAAGCCTCTTAGGGATCTTATGAATAGATTAATAATGGAGATGGAAATGCACCAATAGCAGTAAACAAACATGCCAAAAATAGCAATGCATAAACAATCAACCTTAACCCCTGATAAAGACTAGCAGTATTGCAGGTGACGTCGCATTCAACACTTGAACACATCTTTAATGACATTGAAATACATGAATGTGTCTTTCTTACAACACAAATTTGTAATTACAGAAAGAAAGATACTCAATTTAAAAGTTTGTTTATGTTGGCCATACAGGATTGTCTTGACAAAACAAACAAAACACACACGACAAGGTCTTGTTGTGCTCGACACACCAACTAGGATTAGATTAACATTATGTAAATGAAGAAAAACGAATTAGCAACAATCAAAGTGCTACAATCCTAGTTGCCCTCCCCCCTTAATTCTTTATATAGCCATTTTAGGCTCATTTCGAAATGTTAGGTTCATTTCGAAAATTTCAGTTCCTACTGGCCTAGTTATACATAATAAATTGAGAACAATGGGATAATAATAATAATAACAATTTAATAATTTATATAGCGCTTTTTACATAAACTGATTAAAAGGGAGCAGCTATCTTAATTTTCAAGACACAAATAATGTTACTAACAGCTTCTGGAGATTTACACAGTTTAATTTTTAAGCCCCTTTATAAACAGTTAAGGAAAATGCAAAAAGAGACCATTAAAAACACCTCAAAACTAAGAATCTAAAAAAACTTATTAACAATTTTCCTTTTTTTAAACTTTTGCTGTAAAAAAAATGTTCATTGGTTATTGGACATACTTGTCAATTGCCATCCTTTGTACTCATCATGCCAATTAATTAATATTTTAATTGGTCATCTCTCTTTCAAGTGGCCTGGTTAGAGTAGTCATGCACACTGCAAATGTGTGGATCAGTGAATGCAATGCAAAAAAAGATACACCAATGTTATGATATGAGGTTGAGTTAAGGAGGCTCGATGTAGTATTTTTAGCCGAAGGGTGGTTGTTTTGAAAATTAAAATTATCTAGGAAGCCAATGTTCTAATTTTGCCAAAATACACCATAATAATCAAATATGACCAAATTTTAATTTTTTACTCGTCACTTTGTCACAAAGGTTACCATAGCAACCATTGACGTTTTCTTTTCTCAAACAAGCTTGGTTTCCTCGAAATCTAGACTGACACTTGGCATTCATTTTTTGATATGTTCAAGTACAGTAGATTTACTACCTGTGCTCAAAATTTTAGGAAAATCTGTAAGAGCGTTTTAGAATAAATCAAGAATGAAGTTTTTGGTATTTTCTTATAATTTCTTACAATCGGCAGTCGATATGTTAACAAATTAAAGCAAAAAGTCTTTCGCTTTTGATGGTGTAAGTATTTATATTTCAGTGAGAGAAACTGTGCTCAAATAATACGAAACAATTTAAAGGCACCTATTTTATATTAAAACGGTGTTTTTCTGAAAATTTCATTCTTGATTTACTTGAAAACGCTCTTACAGATTTTTCTAAAATTTCGTCAACAGTTAGTCATTCTACTAAACTTTAACGTATCAAAAAATTAACACCAAGTGTTAGTCTAGATTTCGAGAAAATCAAGCTTGTTTGAGAACAAAAGAAAACGTCAATCGTTGCTATGGTAACCGTTGTGACTAAGTGACGGGTAAAAAATTAAAATTTGGTCACATTTGATCATTATGGTGTATTTTGGCAAAAATCGAACATTGGCTTCCTAGGTAATTTTAATTTTCAAAACAACCACCCTTAGTCTAAAAAAACTACATCGAGCCTCCTTAAGGAGTACCTGGCCCGGACATTGAATCTCAGACCATTTCAGACAGGACGGGCAGATGAACAGATAGTTTACAGACTGGGCTACTTACAGTGGGGTATGTGAATGTACAAATGTTAAAAACTTATAAGTCAATGTGTTGCTATGTTACCTCATACAACGTGTGTGTCAGAAAAAGTGGCAACAATACAGTCCCACTCATCCCTGTTGTCAACAGCAAATTTGACATGGACACCACCTCTTCAGTGCAGCCGTATATTTTCCATTCACTAAGAAGTTAATAACACAAAAAAATCTTTGGCCATGAGGTGTGTCCCACCTCTGTGCATGTTTGCTGCAATTTTTCCCTTTAATTCGGACGATGTGACAACGCAGTTGGTGTCGTCTGTTTCAACATTTCTTATCAAACAAGAGTCCATAGAATCAAGTTTAGTCTTCAATGTTTTCACTGCCTCAATACTATGACCATGGGGCTGTTTCTCTTTCATTGCTTCCTTCTTCACGTCCCTAACAATCTGACAATTTGAATACTCTTCTGCAATCTGGTTGATTTGCAAACTGCCAAGCGTTGAAACCCCCTGCACCCCCCCCCCCCCCAATTTGGTTCACGACTATAGTCTTGTCTGAAGTGGACTCCTGCTCCATTAATTCTGGAACAACTATCATGTTCTGTTGATCTGATTTCCCTTTTACAATGGTGAAAATTAGTTGATAAATATTTGTTACGCCCATATGATCGAACCCTTGCATTAATAATTTTATAAACCTTTCCTTCCTCAACTAACGGAATGTGGTTGTCCCATAGGGTAAGTTTAATTGTACTAGTGTCATCCGCTATTTTGCAATCCAATTTCATGACAAATGTTGCTGAACCTTAACTTGACATTGTTCTGATGTGATATGTACCTTCCCAATAATTGAAACTAGAGTGAAATCTGAAATGTCTTTGATTTCACAGATTTTTGTTAATGTCTTACAGGTGCTTTGTACTCAAATGTACACTGTGGATTATTCTCAATTTTTGCTGCGTTTGTGAAGTAGAATCGATTGGTCACTGGTATCATACAATGATCGCTTTAGTGAATACTTAGAATGTGTCTTTCTTACAACACGAATTTGTAATTACAGAAACAAAGATACTCACTTTAAAAGTTTGTTTATGTTGGCCGTACAGGATTGTCTTGTCAAAACAATCAAAACACACACGACAAGGTCTTGTTGTGCTTGACACACCAACTACGATGAAATTAACATTATGTAATTGAAGAAAAACGAATTAGCAACAATCAAAGTGCTACAGTCCCAGTTGCCCTCCCCCCTTAATTCTTTCTCTCTCTTAATTCTTCTCTCTTCTTAATTCAATGGGAGCAGCTATCTTAATTTTCAAGACGTATATATTGTTACTAACAGCATCTGGAGATTTACACAAGTAATTTTTAAGCCTTTTCATAAACAATTGTCCAATGGTAAAGTCTGTTTTAATGTGATTGTATTCAGCTCTTAGTCAGGTATACAAAAGTATATTTAAAATACACCCACCAGCTGCATCTTATCATATCAAAAAACATTATAAACACTATATGCATGCATGTGAGTTCACTTCAAGTTAGGTCTCTTAATATAGTTCAAAAGTACCAAATGGTGATAAACGGTGGAATTCACAATTATATTTGAACAGTGAATCTGCGAGGAGAGGTCAAGGGAGAGGGGAATGACTGTTTCGCTCGTTTCTTTACGCAAAATACCTCAGTCGTGTATAGTACTAATTGATTGTCATTGATTGATCATTGCCGAGACTAGAAGCTTTGAGACTCCCTTCCTGTAAAAAGGAGACCATTAAAAACACCTCAAAACTTACAATCTAAAAAAAAACTAATTAACAATTTTAAGCTTTGTTGTTAAAAAATTGTTCATTGGTTATTGGACATACTTGTCAATTGCCATCCTTTGTACTGATCATGCCAATTAATTAATATTTTAATTGGTCATCTCTCTTTCAAGTGGCCTGGTTAGAGTAGTCATGCACACTGCAAATGTGTGGATCAGTGAATCCAATGCAAAAAAAGATGCACCAATGTTATGATATGAGGTGGAGTTAAGGTGTACCTGGCCCGGACATTGAATCTCAGACCATTTCAGACAGGACGGGCAGATGGACAGACAGTTTACAGACTGGGCTACTTACAGTGGGGTATGTGAATGTACAAATGTTAAAAACTTATAAGTCAATGTGTTGCTATGTTACCTCATACAACGTGTGTGTCAGAAAAAGTGGCAACAATACGGTCTCACTCATCCCTGTTGTCAACAGCAAATTTGACATGGACACCACCTCTTCAGTGCAGCCATATATTTTCCATTCACTAAGAAGTTAATAACACAAAAAATTCTTTGGCCATGAGGTGTGTCCCACCTCTGTGCATGTTTGCTGCAATTTTTCCCTTTAATTCGGACGATGTGACAACGCACTTGGTGTCGTCTGTTTCAACATTTCTTATCAAACAAGATTCCATAGAATCAAGTTTAGTCTTCAATGTTTTCACTGCCTCAATATTATGACAGTGGGGCTGTTTCTCTTTCATTGCTTCCTTCTTCGCGTCTCTAACAATCTGACAATTTGAATACTCTTCTGCAATCTGGTTGATTTGCGATGCCGGCTGGTCTGTCTTGATGGCATTTAGAACAGCCTGCATGCACCGTTCCTTTGGCCTAAGTTTTAGATTTTCGATGAAGGTTTTTTTTTAAACTTTTCTTGTTTGGTTTTACAGGTTTTCGTTTTGGATTACAAGCAGAAATGCCATAGTGATATACCTTAGTTGTTTTTGCTTTTTTGCCTATCTCGATGATCTTTCTGGCATTGCAGGAAAACTTTATCCATAGACGACATGCAGTGAAGGCATTTATTCTCTTTAGTTTTGTCGGCGGTATTTTCCTATTTATGTTCTTGTTAAAATTCGCAGCACATATTTTTGCATGCCCACATGCCATCACCGTCAGTCACGCAGAGAATGTCTGCAGACACTTTTTTATTTGACATTCTGTAACACTGCCAACGTCTTCCATCACTTGCAGTTATTTTCATTGGGTTAGACGTATCATACGGCAGGACATAAATTTTGGTACCATTGATGTCTGGAGGCAAAGACTTCACAGACTTCTCAGGAACATTTTTCCACACTGCATTGGAAATGTATTTTCTATTCACAACTTGCTTGATTGGGCTCTCTTCTTCATTACTTTTACTACTTTCGCTACTTTCATTACTTTCACTACTTTCACTGTCAAGTGAAGGAGCTCGCATCTTTGTTTTCTGTTGTGTCCTCTGTGGTAAAAAAAAATAACTGGGCATAAATGGTGACTCAGAATTGACATCAAGTCAGATTAAATTATATATTACTTTTTTTCGGTAAAAATTATGCATAAACAATCAACCTCAACCCCTGATAAAGACTAGCAGTATTGCAGGTGACGTCGCAATCAACACCTAAACAAATGACACAATGGACAAGGACCACATATGTAATGACATTGAAATACATGAATGTGTCTTTCTTACAACACGAATTTGTAATTACAGAAACAAAGATACTCACTTTAAAAGTTTGTTTATGTTGGCCATACAGGATTGTCTTGACAAAACAAACAAAACACACACGACAAGGTCTTGTTGTGCTTGACACACCAACTACGATGAAATTAACATTATGTAATTGAAGAAAAACGAATTAGCAACAATCAAAGTGCTACAGTCCCAGTTGCCCTCCCCCCTTAATTCTTTATATAGCCATTTTAGGCTCATTTCAAAAATCGAAAAAATTCAGTTCCTACTGGCCTAGTTATACAATAAATTGAGAGCAATGGGAGCAGCTATCTTAATTTTCAAAACGTATATAATGTTACTACAGCATCTGGAGATTGACACAAGTAATTTTTAAGCCTTTTCATAAACAATTGTCCAATGGTAAAGTCTGTTTTAATGTGATAGTATTCAGCTCTTAGTCAGGTATACAAAAGTATATTTAAAATACACCTACCAGCTGCATCTTATCATATCAAAAAACATTATAAACACTATATGCATGCATGTGAGTTCACTCCAAGTTAGGTCTCTTAATATAGTTCAAAAGTACCAAATGGTGATAAACGGTGGAATTCACAATTATATTTGAACAGTGAATCTGTGAGGAGAGGTCAAGGGAGAGGGGAATGGCTGTTTCGCTCGTTTCTTTATGCGAAATTTCTCAGTCATGTATAGTACTAATAGATTGTCATTGATTGATCATTGCCGAGACTAGAAGCTTTGAGACTCCCTTCCTGTAAAAAGGAATTAAAAACACCTCAAAACTTACAATCTAAAAAAAACTAATCAACAATTTTAAGCTTTGTTGTTAAAAAATTGTTCATTGGTTATTGGACATATTTGTCAATGTAATAGTAATACGTATTGGTAATCAAATGGTGACGAGTGAAATTAGGAAATAATTTCACGTGCGTTTTGTCAAAATGCTTATAATTTCCCAGGCTCGGGAAATTATTAGCATTTTGACAAAATGCAAGTGAAATTATTTCCTAATTTCACGAGTATACCATTTGATTACATTTTAATATCGTAGGTGACAAATTACGCTTGCAATCGTAGCTTTTTGACTGGTAAATTGCATCTCGAACTCCGAGCTTTGAAAAGTTGAAAGCATACATTTTGGTCAAGTTCGCAAGTTTTTTAGCCTTTGAAGAAAACCTTTTAGAGATTTCTTTTTGCCGTTGACAAATAGTTTCAAAGATGAATCAACTGTCAATTATTTCTCACATTTATGACCGTAGTTCGTCTTGAATGAACTGAAAACGGTGCCCGTGTAAAACGCTCAAAAATCCGCTCGATGCCATTTATCACTGATTTATGTAATTGGCTAAAGTCTAGAAGTCGTTTTGACGTTTTGAAATATAAAATATCATCAAAAGTTTTATTATATGGCCAAGGCAAGCTGGCTAAGACGAAATTCAAGCGAACATGTACAAAGTTTTTAAACTTTGTACATGTAAGCTTTAAAACAGAGAGTGTTTTTAGCTCATAGGTTTTTTTAATGCCACCTTTTACTCTATCAATTCCACTGGTACTTGGCTTAAGCTTGGGAATGCACAGGGAATTTCCAAAGATGCGATAGATTAAAAAACAAAGCACTCTTTCTTGTTTGTACCAACATTTCTGCTGACACGCCGAGGTATAACCTCTTACTAACCAAGCACGAGGGCCGTACAAGGGAATATTGGCCTGGAGTCGCCGAATTCTCCTGCTTCAAAGAGAGCATCTTTGTTGTCCCACCAATCGCCTGAGCACCTTGTGGCTTGTTTCCTTTGCCATACTTGTGAACTAGTGACCGGCACTTCGCAGCTAGTACTCTTGAATCTCGATTTTTTTTAACTCATTGTCGATGAGTATGTTGAATGGATATTTCTTTTCATGTATCACTGTATGTTGTGCTGAAAACTGAAAATTGCTGCTGGCTCGAACCCTTCTTTTTTTGCTGTGTGAAAAATTTGGATGGAAAGTTGGTCAAGCTTGGAAGTAAGTAGGCTTTCAATTCTTTCATTTGTCAACCAATTATCTTCCATGTAGCAGAGAAGAGCATTCATAAAAATATGCTTGGTGAATATTCGTTTTCTTCGTCCATGTTGTAAGCTCTGTAAAATATCAATCTGTTATGTAGTTTCTTTGCGAAGAATGAGAGTATAAACACGTTTTCTTTACACATGTTAAGTTGCAAATGTTGAATTTGCCAGCTTTTAAAAGAATGCACCACTTGGACCGTTTTTATGGAAATGGTCCGTATGGCAAATCCGGACCAGAAAGTTTTCTTATGGAAAACTGGAGTCTGGAGATAAAGAGGATTGTTATGAACTAAGACATCTAGGAATGCTAATTTATGATCTACCTCATTCTCCACTGTGTTGAGAATTGATGTACTTGTAAAATGACACAGGGTCTTGCTCAGTCTGAAAAAACAAAACAAAAAGTGTCATCAACATATCGTCAATAGTATAAAATCCTTGAATCCTAGTAGTTCTCTAACCTGAAAGTGCCACTATGATCAAATTTTTGATTTTCAATTTTTTACATTGTCGTGAACAATTAGACTTTCTTACTCACCTTTCCAAATTTTAATCTATTACAAACATCAGAAGTCATTTCATTATAACATTTATTCCAGAGAATTTACGGCGGCCATTAATCAACCTTGTTCCACAGCTTGGTTGCGAATAGGGAAAAAATGACGCCAAAGGGTCAAAAATACCTCACAGGTTGAAATTAGAATAACAATCAGCAAAGAAAATTGCACGAAAAACAAGTCCAAAGTTTTTGTTGCTTTTCGCGTGATTTTCAATACATATCGTTATTATAATTTCAACCCGTGAGGTATTTTAGCCTTTGACGTCATTTTCTCCCAATCCGCAACCAAGCCTTGGAACAAGGTTGTTTAATGGCGGCCGTAAATTATCAGAAATAAACGTTAAAATAAAATGACTTCTGATTTTTGTAATGAATTGAAAATTAGCAGGATGAGTAAAAAAGTCTTATTGTACACGAAAATGTAAAAAAATGGAAATCAAAAATTTGATCCTAGTGGCACTTGAAAAGGTTGGCCAAAACCTACGCAAGCCCATAGATACCCCTGGTCATAGAAAGATCCTTTGAACAAAAAATGTGTTTGTGCTGTGGCAAAACAAAACATGTTCACACCGAGCGGTGCTCTATCAAACCAGATTTTGTCGCAAGCACACAATTTTCTTTTCAGCCTCTGAAAGAGTGCTTCTTTGCCTGGTTTAAGAACCTGAATTAACTTCTTTTTTAGTTAATGAAATGGACAGTGGGTTTCGCCTGCAGACAACATTTTGCAATCTGCCTCGTCGGCCTTGTCATTGATGCCGCCAGAATGGTTTTTGGTTGTCTGAACAACAACACTTCATTCGCATTCCCAGTTACAAATGGTATTGCAAAAGTATAGGAAAGATTGAAAAACAAATAACAACAACGCGAAATACATCTAAAGATATGTAAAGGTAAGTAATAAATCAACTACCAGCAGTTGGCAATTGTTGCGACTGTCTATTCATTTCTTAGTGTAAAAGCTTCATGAATGAAGTATCCTACCGGTAATTTTTTACAGAGAAAGGCATCTATATTATTAAAAAGAAATATAATTTTGTGACTGGCATCCAAAGAACTAAAATCAATCCACGGATCATGGCCTTCTACAAACAAACGCCTTTTGCAGCTCACTCATCTCTTATTTGTGTTCCAATATTTGCTCGTCTTGAAACATCTGTTTTACAGCAAACCTCTGCTATCTCTCTTTTTTCCCTTTCTCCTCTCTGCAACAAGTCAACAAAACCTCCTGCTGTCTTTGAACAAGGTCCTCTGGTAGGCTCCATGGATTGGCCACTACACGTTCCCCATCCTCTTCTGACAACTCGCCAACTATGTTTTTTTTGCTGCAATTAAGGCAAAAAATAATACATCTCAAGTGACGTTATAGCAATGCATTTTACAGACTGTCTACTATAAAGATGATAATAAAATTCACTTACATTGTACTTTCATCTTCTGAGTTATTTGATACAATAATGACAACGGAGTCATCTGTTGTTTCAAAAGAGAGATTTTATACTATAAGGCAGAAAGCCAAATGGAAGTAATGGAACTTCATTACCCTTGTTAGTAAGGTGTACCTAATGTTTCCTGTACACATTTCTGTTAAAAAGTGAAGAGGGTAAATCATGAAACACAACAGAATGGGAAAATAAATCCTGAATCTGAAAAGAAAGCAGAGTTAGTGGAGTGTACTTGTGATTGTAGGCAATCGAACTGTGGCAAATTAGGAAATAAATAAATATAGGACATTTTTTGCGGAGAACAAATAAAATTTCAATGATAGTTGCAACAAAGGAGTCGGGGGTGTTAAAAAGTAAATTTATTGTTTGTTCCACAAAGTAGGGTAACAAAAGAAGAAAAATCATTGTTTCTGCTCCGTAAAGAATTTCCTCCACAGTGTTGCCGGGTATACCGGCATTTACAACTGTGGAAGCTGGAAAATATTGCGCGTAACACTGACCAAACCTTTCCATATTTTTTGTAATAGAGTCTCCCATTGGTACGATCTCCATCCCTTCCTTTAACCATCCAGCAATCATTTGCATTCCCTGGCCTTTTCTTTGGCTCTAACGCACTAAAGGAGAAAGATCAATAGAATAATTATACCACATTAGTGTTCGGCAGTGTTTACAACCGATCACAACAGAACAGAGTCGTTCTTGGCTGTCACATTAGTGTGAACACAAAAGAACAAGCTTTAAAAAAATCTTTGGCCTTGTTCTTCAAGATAATGATCTGACGGGGAAGGAGTCTTAATTTCCTTTCAGTCGACAGAAAAATAACAAGAAAATTGCTTAATATCGCCATTTTACTTACCAACAGAACCCAAATGCTGCATTCAATTTTTTTTTCCTGCCCGCAGGAGAAATAGGCCATGTGGGTTTTGAAGAGGAGTTTGTTATGTGACAGTGAGAAGGTGTTCGATTTGAATGATTTTCCGGCGAGTGTTGGTAAAGAAGTAGGCAAGTTGTGTAGGTTGCTTGTGCTTTTGTTTTTGTTGTTTCTTCTTAAGCTTGTATTTTGTTTCCTTTTTTTCTGTTCTTTTCTGCCTTGGATGGCCTGGCGCACGCTTCTGGTGTACACTGCCAAAAATTGCGCTTCATTTTTATCAAAAATACACGACGAGCCCAACCTCGGAACTTGTGACCAATTAAGTCATTTTTAAAAAACAGTACAATTTTTATTTTCTCTAACGGGTTCGAAAGCAAACTTTCATAGGAAAAATGGGGAATTAGTGTTACTGGGCATGAAAATTTCTTCTCCATGCCATGCTCGTCAAAAAACGGGGTTGTCTTGAAGTTTCTTTTGCAGACGGTAGTTTTGCGTGCTAAAGGCATGTAGCCTCAAGGTAAATGTTCGGTACAAGAAAAAATCAGTGTAAGAGCATGTAAAATTTAGCGTCATGCCGTGAGGCTTTAATTTCAGGTATAGAACTGAGCCTTTTGTCATGCTAAGTATGGAATCTGGGATTGGGATAATAGGTCATTTCCGGTTCCCTTTTTGATGTCTTGCATAAAAACTTGGTTTTTCTTCGGCAGGGCATGAAAAAGGGCCACTTCCGGTTCATGCTGGGTTCATGAGCCGCTTTCACGTCTGGTATGAAATGCAGGTTTCCAAGACCTTTCCTTTTTCAGGATTTCCTTTAGTATTTTCTTGTTTTGTCCGCCAATTTTGTTTAAGGGATTTCTCATTCAGTGTTTATTCTTTTTAAAAAGTTCAAGTTTTCAGATTTTTACAGCTAAACGTGGTTAAGAGGACTATTGAATAAATGTAGTAGTAAATGCATTTTTCTTAATTAAATGAAGGAAATTAGATATTATTGTCACTGTAATTTTTTTATTAAATAGCTGTATGTAAGTCTTAGTTTTCATAAGTTAAAAGCATGTTGACATTTGTTCAGACAGATGGTTGGTACTGTAGCAGGGGCTTTTTCGGGGATTTAGCTCTATGGCTGAGCGGGAGGTGCCCTGCTACCTTCCGGGATATTTTATATCAAGTGGACCAAAACATCATTAAAGAACATTGTGTTTAATGGAAACCTTGGCTCTCTCGCTTACAGGCTGATTGCAAGTTATTACAAAAAGGGCAGTTGTCACAAATGAGTAGCAATAGCGTTTCGACAATGCAGTTTGACATACGTAAGCTACACAAATATAGAAAATTCTAAGGATATTACCTTTCACACCCTTAAAACCTGGAGCTCATTTCTTATTTGAAGGCTTTGTTCCAAGAGAAGGTGCAAAACACCTATACACTGGCTTTACGATAACAGAAAATTGTGTTGTTTCAAAATCTACCTTTTTACCGAAAAACGTTCCGTAACATTCCTCCCTCTTTGGTTTCAGCTGTCCTCAGCTGCATGGTTAAGAAGAAATAGGGAGTGGAAACAGCACGACCTAGGATGTTAAAAACTAACGAAGAGTTTTTAAACTTAATAGGACAAAAGAAAATTACGCAATAGGATGATTAAACAAAAGGCATCCGAAGATAAACCAAAATACAACAATTGACAAACATTGCACTTTTCAAACTTACTTGTGGCGACTGAATTCGTCATTTTAACTTAACGATGTTCGTGACATGGAAAACGTGGACTTTTCTGGCCCTTAAACCTGAAACATAGGCTCTCCTGGCCTTCAATAAAACGACGCACGACAGCGGTACAACTGAAAAAATACTTGAATTAATGTCAAAATTACGCTCAGCTTAAAATTGAATCTCAAATCTATACTTGTAATTGGCAAGCACAACATTAACGAGTTTTTGTTTGTGAAAGTAGAAGAATTGAGAATAATTTCAGCAGTGTAGTGCAGGCCAGTAGCTCTGTCCCCGCAATAAAGAAGGCTTGGCAAGTCTCATGGTCTGTTAGTTTGTCACTCGTCCCCGAACCAAGATCTGTCAGGTAACAATAGATCTCTTCTGCTGTGCACGAACCTGAAACGTGTGTGGTGATAACAGCTAGGGTGTCTGTGTGGACCCAACTCCTATCTGCTCGCAGTCGTTGCCGGACCGTGACAACTCTTCTTTATAAATGGATAGATCCTTTTTGGATGCAATGACTATCAACTCCTGGCACATACCGGTAATATCTTTTGCGATTTGCACTGCAAAATGAGACATTTTTAACATGATAAGAAATGTGTATTAATTTAAAAGCATAATAAATATTTATTTTATACCATCAACAACGTCTATTATTCGTCCTCTGCCCCCTCTCATGACCTATTCCCTTTATTTACCTAAGCAACCATAACGAAGGCCAAACTTTTCCTATGTGATTGGTTCTTATCGAGTAAGCACTTGCAGCACACGCATTTAGTTGTCCATAAAAAGTTTCCAAAAAAAGAAAGTGTTTAAGAACAAAAGATTACAATGACAAGGTGTTCAGGAAAGAAGTTTGCGTGATGCACATGTAAGGGTGCGAAATGAAATCATCTTAAGTTTGAGAAGAACAGAAGTAGATTTTTTCTGGTATAATGACAATCCGTTCTTACCATCTAAAGTTGTATCGACCACGATGTCCGAAGGGAAGATACAAACTTGTAAAAGGCCTTCAAGCATTTGGAAGTAGTTATACACTGTGCCATTCAGTGACAGGTTGTATGTCTGTTTGACAGCAGGTGAAATCTTCTTGTAAATGGCCACAGGCCTTACGCCAACTGGTAATGTTTTGTCTAAAAAAGGAGAAAGAAGGTAGTTTAGTTTTTATTAAAAGATATATGTATATAATTCAGTTAAACGTTCACCAGCAAAACCAATACAGTGCTCTACTTCCAGCGGAGGAGCGTTATATAATCCAGTTGGTCAGTAAACTACTCAAGACTTGAGTGGATGATCATTTAATACAAACTTTCGTAGGCCACTCATCAGTAACTGAGTTTAAAAATGTTTCGGCAAAAGAAATGTTAATAGTATATTAAAAATGTTTCAGGTTTATTGGAATTAACGAATCTCTTACAATTTAAAACTAACTTTTGAGTGTAACTCAAAAGTTCAAGACTGAACTGGGAAATGTAACCTAGAGAATATACATCATCTGATATGTCTCAGTTTTCGGCTGCACTACACATAAAGTGATGTGATTAGACCAAGCGAAAAATATTTGATGGATTAAACATGTTAAACTCACAGTAATGTATACACAGATTGACAAATATATTTGAATTGGCCATGGCTCGAAATATGCCAAGTTTGTGTAAGCTGTAAAAACTGCTACTGCTTAAGGAATGATTTTGTTTAAAGATGTTGTGGTAGTGCGGCCTTCACCTTTCATTTCGTGCTTCCAGCAATCATCCTTCTCTAACGTCACTATTTCAAGGTCCAGTCTGAGCTTGTCACCAAGCTCACACAGCTGCGGTAGGGACAAGAAGTCCGTAAAGACTATTAGTTTGAGATTTAATAGGTATATGGTGCTACCGATAAAAGCACACAATTGCAGTCAGTGAATTAAATTTATTGTTTATGTACTGAACTGCTGTTCAAGGTTTTTTCGATATGCCTTTTGCAGTGTAAGAGTGAAATATTGTCCAATCTATCGGTTTCATGCACTCTGTAAATAAAGGATTTTACAATCATATGTGTGGTTGATTTCTCAATCTTTGCCGCTAAACAATTCCCATACGGCAACCAGATGCTAACGCTTGATAAAGGTCGCTGTGCAAAAAACGTGCAAGATTGGCATGAGAATTTTACATGCATGCTGCAAGAGAGGTTTATGCCAGTGACTTGACTTAAACCCTTTCGCTCCCCATGGAGCATAGGTCCACGGAAACCACTGCTCGCCATCGTGTTCTGTTTTGGGCTAGCCTTTCAATCTGCCTCCAGGTGTAGCCTGCTTTGCTTGCCTCGTCATCTAACGTCCTCCTCCAGCTGTTTCTGGGACGGCCTCGGCTCCTCTTCCCCTGTGGGTTCCATCTCAGTGCCTGCTTGGTGACATTGCAGTTTGTTTTCCTGAGGGTGTGCCCAATCCAACCCCACTTTCGCCTTCTTATCTGGATGTTGATCCTTTCCTGTTCAGTTGTTGTCCAAAGCTCTTCATTTGTTATGACCTCTGGCCAGTGGATGCCCATGATGGATCTCAGGCATTTGTTGATTAAGGTCTGCAGTTTGGCGGAGTTCGCTTTTGTTACTCTCCACGTTTCAGAGCCGTAAAGGAGGACTGACTTTACGTTGGTATTAAATAACCGTAGTTTGGTCTTTCTGGAAATCACTTTTGATCTCCAAACAGGTGTCAAGATGGTGAATGCAGTTCTTGCCTTTCCGATCCTCACTCGTATGTCCTGATCAGATCCACCGTCCTTGCTGATGTCACTTCCAAGGTACGCAAAGTACTCCACCTCTTCGATTTCATCCTCATCTAGTTCTATCCTATCTGCATTCTTGGTGTTAACCCTCATCACCTTCGTCTTGGATTTGCTGATCCTAAGGCCCGTCCTCATTGAGATCTTTGCCAGTCTTGTTAGCTTGGATTGCATGCTCCTGTAGTTATGTGAAAGAAGGGCAACGTCGTCGGCGAAGTCAAGATCTTCTAACCGGGTCGTGAGTGTCCACTGTATGCCATCCTGATGTTTTTCTGTCGTCCTTCGCATTATCCAATCGATGACAAGCAGGAACAAGAAGGGCGACAGCAAGCAACCCTGGCGCACTCCAGTGAGCATCTCAAACAATTCTGAAAGAACTCCGTTGTGGATGACTCTACAGGTGCACTTCTCATAGGTCTTCTGTATAAGAGTGATGTATTTCTCTGGGATGCCATAGTGGCGTAGCAGCTTCCACAACACTTCCCTATCAACGCTATCGAATGCCTTCTCACAGTCCACAAAGGTCGCATAAACAGGAGAGTTCCACTCTAAAGACTGTTCCAAGATGATCCTCAGGGTAGCAATTTGATCTGTGCATGACCTATCTTTCCTGAACCCAGCCTGTTCTTCTCTCAACCGTTTGTCCACCTCTACTTTCAACCTCTCCAGAATTATCCTATTCAGTACTTTTCCGGCCGTTGACAGCAGCATGATTCCTCTCCAGTTCTTACATTCCTTCAGATCTCCCTTCTTTGGAAGTTTGGAAGTTTGATTAGGTAGCCTTCTTTCCAATCATCTGGTATCTCGTTCGTTTCCCAGATCTTGCCAAACAGTTCATACAGCATTTTGGTCGAGGTGTTTAGATCTGCCTTGATGGCTTCTGATGGTATGCCATCGGGACCAGCTGCTTTTCCGTTCTTCAGTTGTCTGATGGCTCTCTTGATCTCTGCTTCACTTCACTTTATGCCAGTAACCTGGATAAAATACTATCTTGGAATGCTTTCTTGAACAATGGGCATGAAATAAAATGCTCAATGCCCAATTAGAAGGAGTCATCGGTTATAATTACTCTTCAGATGGCATGTAACCATGCCCTCAACACCTCAAAAGAGCTTTTGGTCACTAAGTTCACGACTTGGGCAAAGAAATGGCATGAAATCGGTCAAAAATCATGCCCCAAAAATGACTAAATATTTACTTTCTAACCCGTTCTCTTAGCCATAACTTAAGGAGGCTCGATGTCTTTAGCCGAAGGGTGGTTGTTTGAAAATTAAAATTATCTAGGAAGCCAAGGTTCGATTTTTGCCAAAATACACCATAATGATCAGTTATGACCAAATTTTAATTTTTACCCGTCACTTTGTCACAAAGGTTACCATAGCAACCATTGACGCTTTCTTTTGTTCTCAAACAAGCTTGATTTTCTCGAAATCTAGATTGACTCTTGGTATTCATTTTTTGATATGTTCAAGTATAGTAGATTGACTACCTGTACACAAAATTTTAGGAAAATCTGTAAGAGCGGTTTAGAGTAAATCAAGAATGAAGTTTTTGGTATTTTCTTATAATTTTCTACAATCGGCAGTCGATATATTTAACAAATTAAACCAAAAAGTATTTCGCTTTTAGTTAATGGTCTTTGGTGGTGTAAGTATTTATATTTCAGTGAGAGTAACTGTGCTCAAATAATACGAAACAATTTTAAAGCCCCTTTTCTATATTAAAATGGTGTTTTTCTGAAAATTTCATTCTTGATTTACTTGAAAACGCTCTTACAGATTTTTTTAAAATTTCGTCAACAGTTAGTCAATCCACTAAACTTTAACATATCAAAAAATAAACACCGAGTCAATCTAAATTTCGAGAAAATCAAGCTTGTTTGAGAACAAAAGAAAACGTCAATGGTTGCTATGGTAACCTTTGTGACTAAGTGACGGGTAAAAAAATTAAAATTTGGTCGTATTTGATCATAATGGTGCATTTTGGCTAAAATCGAACATTGGCTTCCTAGATAATTTTAATTTTCAAAACAACCACCCTTCGGCTAAAAAAACTACATCGAGCCTCCTTAAAGGACAAGTTTGACCATAAATTTCTTGACACAGTAAATCATAGTTCCAACTAGTCCCTTTCTAGCTACCTTTATTAAATGTCAATATAAGTAATTAAGTCTAAAAAAGGAAATGGTAAAAATTGATCTCCCTTACCTGTAACAAAGTTTAATCATTGGTTGTTGGACTTCAGATTGACTGATCGAAATACGCGTGCACAAAAATGTGCCTATGATTTGTCCATAAACCATGCATCAGTTATCCATAAACTGTGCGTAAAGTGTGCCTTAACTGTGCATAAACTGTGCCTACACCATACACAAACTGTGCGTTAACTGTGCCTAAGGAACTGGTGAGTGGTCAAATATATATATATATATAAAAAAAAACAGTTCATGTGACAAACAGGGAGCCCAAACCTGAGAATCTAACACTGCTCCCCTCTAGGTAGGTTTGGAACTTCTTCACACCCCCAGACAAGGGATAAGGCCTCTTTCTCGATTTGTAAGTACTTATTCTGTTTCTGACAGAAAACAGGGCGCATAGGCAATGGGCCGCTCCTCACCCTTTAGAGTATGGTGTGGCAAGACAGCACCAAGCCCATACGCTGGGCACAGCTAAGATAGCCTTCACTTTCTTTTTGGGCGCTTTTCCTTTGCTTCTCGTTTTGGAAGGTTTTTGAGTTTCCTTTTAAGTTTTTTTCTAGCTCCTGTTCCAGATCTGCATCACTTTCGTGATCTGCTGTAAAATTTGATTCCGTTGAATCTCCAGAGTTTCCAACTGTCATTTCATCGACATCTTCAGCCAAACCACATTCAAGAACTTGTTTTGGCATGATGTTCAGCTTCATCGATCTCATAGTAGTATTCAAATGACTCGTGGTTGTTGCCACTTCGGGAATTGTGGTCCTTTACTCATTTGTACTCGTCCTGAAGGCAATAATGCTCACCTTACATTGTGTACCAGTGCGGTAGCTTGGTATTCCCTGGTCTTCAATAATGGAATTGAGCTTCTTTGCAATGGTGTTCCAGCAGTGTTCAAACTGCCATAATTTAGTACCCTTTTTCCTTTTATCCAATCTTGAACACATGAAACAAAGCCTTTGATACGAGGTTTAAACATATCTCAGTCCAGATTCCCCAATGACAAGTGCAACTAAATCGATTTATAGCCATGTGATGTGATTCAGCAACCTCTGTTAGGCATCATTAAGTTAAACTTTTAATAATTATACCGTTAAACTAGTAATTGCACAAAACTTACATTACCAAAAATTTTGTCTGAAACGAGGTATCCAGGCAAGCCAATGGCCTCATTTCACTTGCTTGTATTATCGAACTGATTACTTAAAACTGGAGGATGGATTTAAAATGAGATCTTCATTATATGGATAGCTTACATTTAGGAATGTATATCCCTGCTTGGGTTGAAGACAGCTTAAACCTGTGAAAAGGTAAAGGTGTACAGGATACTTAATTAAGAATGGTCAGATAATTTAAAATTTGCAAGGCCAATTACATTTATCATAATCCAATTCAGCATTAAGCTCTGAGACGTTACTTTTTATAGTTCTTAGACACACAATTAAAGCTCTTCACTAGCATCCACTAATTCAGTGTTACAATATCAGTATGGTACTACCTTGACCGTGGCAAACAAGAAGTAATGAAACACTCCTTTGCTTTCCAGGAGGTAGCTGCAATCCTAGATCCAGCTCAGAAGTCGTCAGGAGGAACCAAGGCAGACAGTTTCGGCCCCTACTCCTTGCCTGCCTTCTGCCATGGTGGGGACCCTCCCTAAGAAGGTTTGAAAAGAGCTGGTGCTGACTGGGACATCATGAGTTGAAAAAAACCTTGACCGTGGCAAGCAAAACCAAGCAAATTGCAGGGAGCTCGTAAGGTACTTTTCAGATCTTTCATGGGATTTGCACAGAGACTTGGTAGTTTGATTTTTACTTATGCATACCATCGCACATGATGCATAGTATTTCCTGAGGCTGATTAGTGCTTATCGACTGCCTTTTTTAATAATGTTGTTTCTCTGCCCTGCAGGTAAATGTAATAATTACGATGTGGCATATTCCAGAAAAATTCCGCATCAAGTTGCCAGACTGGATGCTGTAAATTCTTACCAGAGGGAGAGTCAAAAGCTGTGGAAATCCAAACATTAAATGAAGTTTCATTCTGTGGGCAGTGGGGGAGGGGGGAAGTGAGAGAGCATTTCCTGGGCCCTTGCTTCTTCTTCGGTAACCACCTCTCTCCCGTATTCACATATAATCTCATTTTTCTTGATGTCCCTTGATGTGAAGGCGCAGATTCCTGCACCCCTTGGGTCACTAGGCACATCATGAAGCTGAAGAAAGAAGAAACATAACAGATAACAGTTACAATTTTTCAACTGTATAAAGTTTAAATAATACATATACTTTGTCACTATGATAACACAAATATGACTGATTATCTCAATTGGTGGAACTGGCTTCAGGTTAAGGGACATGTAGTGGCGTATTTTCTCACACATTAACCCCCCCCAAACTCAATACTTGGCTCCTTTTGAGGTCGTTGAAACGATATTCCTTTATAGCCACGAACAGATCCACCTTGAGTCGTGTATTCAACAGCTGGTCACCCCTTTTGCTGGGCAGTAAACAACAAACCTTTCTTAAATTGCCTAGAAAGAGAAAGAGAGAAGAACCTATTGAACTCTTATAATAAATACATGGTGCAGAAAATGAGGGAGGGAAATAATAAGGGGGGGGGAAACTGACGTTGGGACAACTTCACTTCATCATCATCAGTTGAAAAACTAAATTAGAAAACAAACCACAATGCATTTTTATAAAAAATTAGGTTGTGTCAAATAAAGTGTAAGTAAGGCAAGCGTGATATGAAGGCATTTAGATAAAATGATTTGAGCAAAAACCTAAGTGTTGTCATTTCATGCCCACTTACATTAACAGTATCATTTTTATCACGTCTTTATATATCAGTGTTTTGATGACATGAAGTCGTGGAAAAACTTCAGGTTGCGTTACTTTCGCTAATTTCAGATTTATATCACCTTTAATAAATAATTTAAGTCAGTTCCCATGTACATGTTAAGATTGTCTTTTTTTAGTTAGATAGTTTTAAGTTAAACGCATAGGAAAAAATACAAATTATAAATTCTCTTTGCGTTAAATCAACTTCTACATTTTTCAGTTGTTTGAAAATCTTTAGGTTCACTATGACGTAAAAACACTTCCCGGTTAACGAAAACAGGACTTCTGATCTACCGGACAGCAATACATGATAACTTATTTGGAACGTTTTACTTACCTTGAAAAATGTTGTTGTGCCTTTTCAGCCGCTTGAAGTCTACCTCTGAACAGCTGGCTTTTAAAAAGCCTTGTTGAAATAGCACTCTGGCAATTGATAATAGCATATTCCTTTTGCCAAGGGAGCGGCACCTAACACCCAGTTTTTTACAACTGGCACCAAATGGGTTTTTACTCCAAGATCTTGGAGAGAGTTTGCCTGTAATGCAACATGTACTGCTATATTTGCACTTTGAGGGTTGATGCCTTCTGGGGAAGCAGAAGGGGTCTCTTCATGGTCAGTATCTGAATCTGTGTATGCCAAAATATATTATTTGAAAGCTCATCAACTGATATTCAAATATAGTTATTAAACCTGTGGAGTAAATAAAATGTAAATAACCGTATTAGTAGTGGCAAAATGTCACACCTCTTTTTTGAAAAGATGACCACGAGCCACATGTGGGAGTATAACAAACAATCGGCATTGTCACAAAGCCACTGCTAGTGTGTGCAGTGCAGGACGTGTTCAAACTCAGTCAAGTAAATGAAAAGCTAGGCGAGTTCATTTGTTTTCAGTGATGTTGATCACTGTGTTACTTCACCTTCTGGTCACTTTATCTTTCAGCTTTTCTCCTACATACTGCACACCTCATACGAGTATCACTGCCATTCAAGAAAAACCAATGCCGTGTAAGATCGACCTCTACCTGTGGGAGGATCATATTACTGCTGTACAAGTTGGGAAACACAAGTATCACTGCCATTCAAAAACAACTAAATTTCTTGGGATGCTCGGCGATTTCATTGCAAAATAATTTTAAAAGTAGCTTTAAATGTGAGGCTTGTCAAGCGACATTCAAATTCCAGAATTCTTTTCAAGCTGTTTGGTTACTGACACATCACACTGGGGAAAAGACCCACCAAATAAAAGCAGGGTGGATGCTAGACTAGGAAAACAACGTAAAAGTGTCAAAACGGAAAGGTGAGAACTTTATAATTTTCATTACCTGGCTCTTTGTCAAGTCCATTGACTCCACGAGTCGTTCTGTCATGCTGGCAGGTGGAAGGCCGTTCGAGGCCTTGAAAACTGCATCCATGCTTGGAGTTTCCACTTTCTGGAAAACCTTCCGTTTTTTAGAACTTTCAGAGTGGCTGGTGTGCCAGCATCATCATTTTCTCCCTTTTGCCCTGCAAAAGTAGAACTTAAAAAAGGAAGTTGCGCACTGAAACCTGCCGAAATTGCAACCACATTGCCCTTTTATCCAGTGTACATACATACATACTTTATTTGAAAACAAAGGTCTATAAAGGAGTGGGGGGGTGACATTACTGAAATATACATAACATGATTATTTAAAAATTACCTAGAATACAAATACACATGCATAATAAAATTAAAAATATAATATAGAGTTTAAAAATACACAAAATCTTCTAAGTTTTTATTTTTGTTAGCACATTTTTTTTAATAAAACTTACATTGTCCATCCCTTTACATTTCTTTCATGTTCTTCCCGAAAAGACAAAAATAGTGATAATAACAAATAAGCAAATGATCTACTTTAATTTAAATGAAAACTCGTTAAAAAATATATTACCTTATATATTATCTAATAGCTTGTGCCGCTCTTCAGGACTTGTCAGAAATGTCTTCATTTTCTGCCATGGCTCGCATCCAGCGCCTGAAGGAAGTGCATCTGGTGACCCATTGAGAAGTGAAGACAGAGGAACTTGAGATCGGTTGATGACTTCTTTTTGAAAAACGGCAACTGAAACCGTATTATCCCTCAGCCATTTTCTGACATCATGTGTGATTGACACTGAGCTGACTTCAACTTCTTCTAGCTCTACGTCATTTTTACCAGTCTCACCTACATCTAAAACAGTAAACAGAGTATAACAATAAGTCAAGTAACCACATTTGGGCAGCATTTGTTGTAATGTCTCACTACAAAGTTTAATTCAGACTTAAATAAATCTCATGTTAGATAACTTAGCTGGACATACCCTCACAAGTTTTACCACCCATTGTTCGAGAAACGCTTTTAGATTTTCTTCTTCGCTGCGCGGAATTTCCACTGTAATCTAGAAAATGAAGACATTATTCTTCAAAATCTTGACGCACGAATCTTGAATTTCAGCAACGAATTTGCATAATTCAAAATAAGGTTGAAAAAAAAAAATTCTCACCATCAGATGATCATACCTTTTCAGTCTAAAATAAGAAAATCAGAGAATAAAAGAAGAGGAATGACTGAGTTTTTCTCTAAGACAAGAAAGAGTGACTCTCCATCAACACCGGCATCAGCTAGAGCACCAACACCTCAATCACGTCCAATAAGTAAAGGAAAAGCTTTAGCCTTGTCTGTGATCAACGAGCACCATATTAATACAGAAGTAAATCATTACTGATCAAAAGATGAAAGCTGATACCCCACATTTTGTGAACCTCCACCATGGTGATTTATCTTGAAAGACATGTTTCACAATTTTTGGCTGATTAGATCAGATCCTGTGTTAACCCAGTAGCATTACCATAAGTGGTCCTTACTGCTTCGGTTTTTCTTTTAGATCACTTCCAATGTTAAGAGTCAAGTGGAAGAAGTGTTTGGGCAAGACTTGGAAAGTCTATAGCGAAAGCATGTAGCTCCACCGTATCAAAACAGCCCACACCTAGTATTACTAAAACTACACACGCCATTCACATCAAGAAATTTGTCAGGGAAAACATTCGCAGGTGTGGGCCAGAGGAGATGGCTATGGTTGTATCACCGCCAAATGTAATAACAATGCTAAATGTAATACCAACCGCAAATGTAATAAAAATTAACTCTAAATGTAATACTAACTGCAAATGTAAAAAAAATCAACCCTTAATGTAACAACTTACCCCACGGTAAATGTAATACAATTTAACGCTAAATGTAATTAGCTGACCAACCGTAAATGTAATACAAGTTAACCTTAAATGTAATAACTTGCCTAATTCAGTTGATATAAGCTACGTTTTTGCTTTGTTACTTAAGAGAATTGTTTGTAAAATTACACCTCTAAGTGGACAGTTTTGTAAAAAGCGCAGTTTTGTCATTAAGTAAGGAAGTAGTAGAGCAAGAAAGTGAATAGAGCAGCTATGATATTTATTGTTGTTTAGCAGAAGCAGTTGTAATGTAGCATGTGCCGTTAGAGTTTTATAGTACATCCTGCACATCGATCGAAAAGGCTCAAGGAATCAAGTTTAGCTTTATTGATTGTTGAAATTTCCTCATAATCCAGCATTTTTCACAGTCAACTGGGCATTTCTCCGCCAGGTTTTATTTTTTTCTCAAAATCATGCTTGAAATTTGGGGGTGCGGCTTATCTACGAGTGGGGCTTATACACGAGTTTTTACGGTAATGTCTTTGTGTTGCAATTAAACATAGAAAATAAAAAATTACACATCACTAAGCGTGGCAAAGCGTTAAATTGCATCAATATCATCAGTGATATGACATCACTTCAATAGATTATCGGATTACACAATCACGACCAATCCCCTTTAACTAACTAAACCGTTAGGCGCAGATTACCCTCTGGGGGGTTACTCCCATACAAGACCTATACGGGTATTTGCCGCCCAACGGGGTCGTGATTTTGGAGCTCCTGAGTCAGAACGGGGTATCCATTTTAGAGGCATTTCCTAAAACGGGGTACACTATTTTAAACGCATGAAAGCAGCCATTTGAAATTATTGAATGAGAGATTGCTTTTAAAAATACGATTCTACCTCGTTACCATGCCAGGAGATCCCATGAGATTGCTTGCGCATGCGCATGATCAGTGCTTGTATGCTTCGATCAGAGGAAGACGATATTGATATTTTGGCTGCAAAATAGGGGTTTTTTGCCTTCAGGTCACAGTATTACAACTCCTCCTGCAGCGAAAAATACGAAGGGTCGTGGTCTAAGTACCTTGACACCTTTTTTATCTCATATTTACTTGCTGGAGTGGGAAAAAATCGACAACAGACTGACGCCGCTCACAGCAAGCACATGGTGAATTCTGTGAGTTCGAAACACTCCACTCTGTCAAATCTCGAAGAGAATCTCTTCAGTATGACGGATGAGAATACTAGTCTCCTAAGTGAGACGACAAGCGGACAGCGAACTGCTGATCACCAGGCAAATGACGAGATTATTTCTGAAGCGGCCACTGAGGATGGCGCCAATACCACCATTGAACGCGTCACGGTCGATGTTCATCATCGCGCTTCCCCTTCGATGGAAAAGAAGAGGGGAGAAGTCAAGACAGGCGTTGTAAGAAAGAGACCACAACAGGTCCTGTCTCAGTCAGAAAAAGCGGCAGATAAGCCAACGAAAAAGAAAGGCGCTAAAGTCGCCCCTAACACGAGTCAAGCGCAGAAAAGTGCTCGCACTGAAAAAGGCGGGAAAACCGCGAAAGCATCGACATCATCTGCTGCACAAACTGTTGACATGACTCAGTTGTCAACTATTTTACAATCGTCGCTTTCCACTGTTTTCTCTGGCTTAACAAAGTCAATGAAAACAGGCTTTGCTGATTTAGGAAAGCTGATACAGGACACAAGAATAACTGAAGACAAGGAGATCGGTTCTGAGTCCGAGCTCTCGGACGATGAAGGCTCTGACAAAAACGAGGCCGACGAGCCATCAGCAAAACGTCAGAAAACAGCCGACTCTAACCCGGCTATAATCGAGAAGCTCACAAAAGATCTTGCTCTTGAGGACGAGAAAGGACCAGACATCAATACACAATTGGCAGGGCTTGTGCACAAGCTTCTTCGTGAAGCAAAACCAAATGAAACAAAACTAAACGAGCTCAAGAAGCAGTATATCCCTCCAAGCAATTGTGAAGGTCTGTCTGAAACAAGAGTGAACTCTAATATCTGGAACAACCTGGGCGAAACAGCAAGATCAAGTGACCTAAAACTTCAAAAGGTCCAAAAATATCTTATCAAAGGTATGACTGCTGTTGTTACAGTCGTCGATTCACTCATTAAAGACGAGACAAACTCGTCCAAAGAGGATAACATTGGCAAATTAATGGATGCTGTTATTCTGTTAGCTAATGCTAACACTGAAGTGAACTTGCGCCGAAGAGAAAGGCTTAAGCCTGAATTACATCCAAGTTATCGGCATTTGTGCAATCCCTCTAACACCATAACTTCCCAATTATTTGGGGACAACCTTCCAAAAGCTGTCAAGGACATTGCTGAAGCTAATAAGATAAGTTCCAAGATACATGGTGATAGGAGATCAGCAGACAGAAGGGACAAGAGGCAAAGATCAAGGCATTTTGCAGGCTCCAACAGCCGTACTCCCTACAGATCAAATTCTTACTATACATCAGGGTCAAAAAACTACCATCGGCCCCCTTTCCCGAACAGAAAATAGGGGGCCAAGAAGAGGCAGCAACAGCAACAGGAGAAAACCCAGTGAAGGAACCTTTATCTAAATCACCACCTGAAAAAGATCAGGTGAGTTTAACTACATTTCAAGCTACTGTCATAGCTGGCAGAACAAAATTTTTTATTCCTGCTTGGCAGGAGATCACTGCAGACAAGCAAATACTGGAGATGGTACAGGGCTGCCCCATTGACTTCATAAGTATGCCAAAACAGCTCTCCAGTACTTATCCATTATCACATAATCCTGTTGAACGAGAAATTATAAGCAAAGAGGTTGACAAGCTCCTGATTAAAGGGGTTATTGAAGAGACCACCCATTCAGAGGGTGAATTCATTTCTAGAATATTTGTTAGGAAAAAGAAAGACAACACTTACAGAATGATTTTAAATCTTAAAGATTTAAATTACAACATTGAAAAGAAACATTTTAAGATGGATACTTTCTTATCTGCAGTGAATCTTGTCAAGCAAAACTGCTACATGGCATCTGTTGATTTGCGGGATGCCTACTACACAATCCCAATAAGTATAAAATACAGGAAATACTTAAGATTTGAATGGCAAGGGAAACTATACCAATACACTTGCTTGCCAAATGGGTTGTCATCTGCCCCCCGATCCTTTACAAAAATCCTAAAACCAGTTTACAGCTCACTTCGTAGTAAAGGCCATGTTAATGTTGGCTACATAGACGACTCATATCTCCAAGGAGATACTTATGAAGAATGTGAACACAATGTTCAGGATAGCGTGAATCTTTTTGAGAAATTGGGTTTTCTACCTCATCCTGAAAAGTCAGTCTTTGAGCCCACTCAAATAATAACATTCCTCGGTTTTGTGATAAACTCAGTCACGATGACAATAGCTCTTACCCCTGAAAAGGCTCTTAAAGTCAGCATGGCATGTAAAAAGCTGTTAGCTAAATCAGAATGCTCAATTGTAGAGGTGTCACAAGTGATAGGTCTACTGGTGGCCAGTTTACCAGCTGTTCAGTATGGGCAGCTACACTACAGACATCTTGAAATAGACAAGAACATTGCCCTTAAAATTGCTAAGGGAAATTACCAGGACATAATGTGCTTATCCCCAGCTGCCAAAGCAGACCTGGGTTGGTGGGTAGACAATGTCTTGCAGTCCAATAATCCTATTTCACATGGTAAAATTGATATTGAAATTACATGTGATGCTTCCAAAAAAGGCTGGGGAGCAGTGTGCAATAATATTAGTACCCAAGGCCTTTGGACTACTAGAGAGCAGTCAAAACACATTAATGAGTTGGAACTTCTTGCAATTAAGTTTGCCCTGAAAGTGTTTGAACTACAATTGTCTGGGAAACATGTGAAAGTCCTTTCTGATAACACTACAGCTGTCTGTTATATAAACTCCAAAGGTGGGACTAAATCTCCATCGTGCAACGACATCACCTGTGATATTTGGTCTTGGTGCATTAATAACAACACATGGCTAACTGCCGCACACATCCCTGGCGTCCAGAATACAGATGCAGACCGAGAGAGTAGAATTTTTAATGAACGCACCGAATGGCAGTTGAACCCTGAAGTTTTTAGGCAAATCCAAGACTTATGGGTTAGCCCTGAAATTGATCTCTTTGCCACCCGGGCGAACAGACAGCTAGCTATGTTTGCTTCATGGAAGCCAGACCCAGAGGCTACCCATATTGATGCATTTACAATTGACTGGAGCAAATACAGGTTTTATTGTTTTCCACCCTTCTCTCTTATTTCTAGATGTTTAAGGAAAGTAGAAATGGACAAAGCAGAAGGGATTCTGATTGCACCCATATGGCCAACACAAGTTTGGTGGCCCCAGATGTTGAGATTGTTGATAAGACATCCAGTTGCTCTTCCACAACAAAAAAGACTGCTGACGCTACCCAACATGACCAAACTTCACCCGCTTCACGCAGAAATGGTACTGATGGCCTGCTACATATCAGGAGATCCTTTGAAACGAGAGGAATTTCAGAATCAGCTTGTAACCTCCTCATGGCCTCCTGGAGACCTGGTACCCAGAAACAATATCAAGTTTATATCCAGAAATGGTCTTACTTTTGTGCTCAAAGGAAAATTAATCAAAATCAACCAACTGTAGAGCAGGCTTTGGAATTCTTCACACATCTTTATGAACAGGGACTCACTTACAGTGCCATTAATACAGCACGGAGTGCCTTATCTTCATATATTGTATTAGAAGATGGTACAAGTCTGGGGCAGCATCGCTTAGTGTCACGTTTACTGAAAGGCATTTTTCAGAGCAACCCTCCCTCGCCAAGGTATTCAGAGACTTGGGATGTCAGCGTTGTTTTACATTACCTTCAAGGCTTGTCGCCTGTTGGAACATTGACTCTTAAGGAACTGACACTTAAACTAGTGACTTTAATATTGTTAGTTTCTGGTCAAAGAGGGCAAACTGTCCACTTGTTAAATTTATCAAACATGAGGGTGTCTGTTGACAGTTACACGTTTTTGTTTTCAAAGTTGTTAAAGCAAACCAGACCTGGTTTTCCTAATCCCACAGTAACTTTAACTGCTTTCAGGGATAGTAGATTGTGTGTAGTTACTACTCTTAAAGAGTACATCAGCAGAACAGAATCATTACGAGGATCAGAATCCCAACTTTTTGTAAGCTACACTAAGCCGCACAAAGCAGTTAGTAGGGATACAATTGGTAGATGGGTAAAAACTGCTTTGTCCTCTGCTGGCATTGACACAAAGAAGTTTAAACCTCATAGTACTAGAGCTGCTGCAGTGTCAGCAGCAAGTAATGCATCAGTGTCTCTAGATGAAATACTAAGTACTGCAGGTTGGTCATCAGAATCCACTTTTGCCAAATTCTACAACAAACCTGTAGTTAGAGAGTCACAATTTGCATCCAGTGTACTTGAAACAGTTGTAGGCTTAACGCCTAACTTGATGTTATAATTTGTACATTCAATAAAGTATGTTGAGTTGAGACAACTATTATCTTTGGACCATTTCTTCTTTGTTACTTGTCGCGCGTGGTTGGCTTTGAAATCTCATGGGATCTCCTGGCATGGTAACGAGGTAGAATTGAAAAATTAAACGAGACTTACCTGGAAGTTGAAGTTTGATTGAAATTCTACCGAGTTACATAATGCCAGGGGATCACATGCCCTACCCACCCACCCTTGTGGCTACTACACGCGTTATTTACACCACGCGCACCAAGTCTTCTAAGACTGATCATGCGCATGCGCAAGCAATCTCATGTGATCCCCTGGCATTATGTAACTCGGTAGAATTTCAATCAAACTTCAACTTCCAGGTAAGTCTCGTTTAATTTTTCAATTTAAAATTATTGCACCCCAAGTTGCGCATCGTTAGCTTACGAGCATGGTTCTGTGTGTTTTAGTTTACAACGGGGTATACCCAAAGAAGCTTCTTGACACTTAAATAAAGTCTTCTTTGCTTAAAAAATTGGAGTGACCCTTTTTGTGGAGTGATAGGAATATTCTTTTTGAGTGTTTCCTTGACTGTCAGGCTGTCAATATTGTTCGCTATTTATAGCAGCTGTCTCGCATTTTTTCAGCGAAAAGTACAAAAGATTAATCGGTAAACAATTTTTAAATACGGTTCACAAATTTTAAAGGTATTGTAACTCAAATGTACTTTGGCGTGTAAAATAAAACTCAATTTAAAGTTTCGAAAACCTGTGATTAACATGCAAAAACAGAGGCGGAGCTATCAAAACTTGTCATCTTCCCGCTCTAAACACCATCTGGTTCAGTTGAAAAAGGTGACAGGTCGGCTAGACAAACTTGAATGTGTAAAGAGGCAGGAAACGTTGGCCTTTCACAGGCGCTCGAAAATGGTAGTAATTAGCTGTTAATGTTGAGAGGGTTATATTTCAAGATGCTTGTCAGGAATTGTCTGGATTTTTTCATGTGGGTCTTGTCTTGGTCTTCGAAAGTACGCAAAATGATTGTTAAATGTCCCTTGCGGTTAGCGCTTTTTATTTTCATCATTGGAATGTGTGCAGAAGATAAGAAATGTTTTCGTCAAATGTCATCCGTTGACGACGAAACTTAGGCAACTTTTTTCACCTTAATGAGTGAAGAATTTGTGGTGCCTGTGAAAGATCGCTCCCGAAGCCAAAAGGCAGCCTGTGTTCGTTTCTGGAGAGCCAAGTCACAGTTTACTATCTGTGAAGTTAACGGCAGAAAAAGGCTATTTTTTTAAAGGCAAAGAAGTTACAAAGAAGTCTGAACTGAGTGCTTTGGTTGAAAAGGAATTCGACATTGCAAAGGCGCTGGCTCAAGAAAGCTGAAACGAAGACTGATCAAGCGTTTTCAGGGTGTCAGTGAAAGCAACGTCCAGAATGTGCTATCAAAAAGCCGACTCAGCCAGAAGATAAACGCACGGTTTTAAAATAAAGCAATACAGCGGCCCATAAGAGCAAAAGCAGTCCAGGTAAGAATTGCTAAAATTGCTAGTATGTTATTAAGTTGACCAATCCAATCTTCCCTAATCGACCTTTGTGTCGACCTTTTTTATTGTCCCTTATGGCACTGTATTAAGTTTAGTTAACATACCAAGGAGGTTGTTTTGTTATTTCAAAGCATCTTATGAAATCTCAATGGAGAATCAAAACCATGGTCTTGGGAAAACTCCACGCAAAACAGTCAACAGAATTGCGCGTGGTATCAGCTAGAACACCACCGGGGGGTGGGGGCTGGTACTCTCTATAGCCGTTTATACGAGGAGGTCATGCCCCAAGGGGGTACCTTTTTTGGCTTTAAGTAAATGGAAGGGTAGAGATTAGGAGGATTCAAAAGGGTAGGTAAGTATTTCCAAAAAAAGGTTTCGAAATATCTCGAAAAGAATCAAGCATTTTAACGGGTTATTTGGAAAGAAATGTCAAAAACGGTTTACATGAAAGGGACATTGCCTAATTTCATAACGTAAGGGACTGGGGCGAATCTGGACATTTACGGACAACGTTAAAACAATATGGCAGCCGAGTCGACGGCAACATCTGATTATTCCACAAAGAAAAATAGCTGGCACTGGAGCTGTAGCTCCTGTTTTTGCAAAAATTCATGGCGAACGGAAGGAATGACATATTACACTCTTACCTGGCTCGAGAAGGCAACAAAGAACGCAAGGGACGCATACTTGCATGTAATTGGCAAGTCAAAGGTCAATTGGAAGAGAGAGGTGATCTGCTGTGCTCATTGGAGCAGTGGGCAGCGCCTGTCACTTGATGATCTACCTGATGTTAAACATACTTTTAAGGATGACACATTAGCTATCAACTGGCATTGGAATTGTGCTGCAGCACTATGTACTAATTCATGGCGTACTCCTGGAATTCATTATTATAAACTCTGTGAAATTGCAAGGGATAAAGATCTAAAGTGTACTTATGAAAAGGTTCTTAAAAACAAGAACGTAAACTGGAAGAGAAATGTTATTTGCTCAGAGCGCTGGTCCAAAGGAAAACGACTGTCGATTGAAGATATACCTGACAGATCGACCTCTAGCTCGTACATTCAAAAGAAAACCTCTTTTATAACACCCCCGCGAAAAATCGAGTCGGCTAAACGTTGCCTTAAATATGAGGGAGACTTAGGAGTTTGTAAAGCACCAAGTAGGGAGATCAAAAGGTCAGTATACAGTGATCCAAAGGATGAAATTATTAAGTCAATTACCAGTGAGAATTCAACACTGAAAGCTCAGCTATTAGAAGTGCAAAGAAAGCTACAAGAGAAGGAAGGAGAATTATCTAAGCTAACTGAAGAAGTTGCCACTCTGAATCAAAAGCGCTTTGTTAGCCCACTCGTGAATGAGAATACTAAATGTATTGGTGTCTCTAGAGCTATGAAATGATTCTGTTTTTTTGTGAGTGGCATGTTAGTATAGAAGTTGTTTGAAGGGAGGTATGATCACGTTGGTTGCTTGTGTTTACAGCGGACGCGGGTAATCCATTCAAAAGCCTTCGTTATATAACACTAATTTCTACTATAAAGTGCAAGCTTGCTAACGCGTTGTGTAGTGGTAATGCGTTGGCCCTACAGTCCAGCGGCCCGGGTTCGATTCTCAGCTGGGACGATTATTATTTTTTATTACGACAATCTTTTTTACAATTTTATACGATGTCTTTTTTTTCTTTCTCCTTTTTTATGAATCTATTAGAGATGCAAATCAAGTACTTTACAGTATATTATTAAAAGGCAACAAAATTCGTCAGTTTGGCGAGCTTTTTTACGATAAATTATTTACGTATCATGACTATCGATTATCATACAATACGCTTGGAACTATAAAACATTCAGAGACTGCTAAAATTGGACTTTATTCATACAATTGTCCTGAAATCAACCTTTTAATACCCAACACAGTCGCAGTCCACAGTTCGTGCCTGGAAAATCTAAAAATTCCATCAAAACACGGAATATCAGTTTAGTGCTTCGAAGATTTTCATATTTTCTCTAAGATTATTTCTTCTATTTGTCATGTGAAATTCTTAAGAGCTATAAATCGAGCCATTCGAAGAAGCTTTTATACATACAAGCCATTAAACTTTGAACCTACGGTATCGGTCAGCGGGATAAGAACAACACAAAGAAATCTATTCTCTTTTTTCACGCATCCCACAATGCTTTGCGCCTTGGGGGGTAAACAGCTGTGTTTTCCCTTTGCAAATGTTTCAGCTTAGCGTGTCAACAAGGGAAAAAACGATTTTTGTTGCGCTCCTGGATGCTCCAACAGCCGTAAAACAAGAAAATATTTAAAGTTTTATCGTTTTTCCGACTGTTAACTCGCGGCTGTGCTCAGAGCACTTCATTTGAGGTCAAAAATCGGATGAAATAGACAGTGCCTCCTATAACCCTTGTGTGTTTAAACACAGTCATAATCAGCCAAAGCCTTCAAGGTCGACAAAAAATAGCCTGAGGACGAAAAGACAGCGAAATGAAACGACGCCTTCGCGAAAAAAAAGGTAGGGATTTGTGATTTGACAAGTGTGAAATTGTGGAGTATATAATTTCTGAGTCCTGTTTTGTTTGTTTGTTTGTCTATTATTTTTAGCGGGTTGACACTGCAAAAGGCCGTCCGAAACCAGAGATTTGTACTGCCGGAAAACATAAATTGTGGAGCCAGTGTTTATCTGCGGACCATCCGTTAAAAGAGCACAACTACTGCAAGGGTCAGGTAGATATATGGTCACTGAATGTGGAACACTCTATATTAAATGAACTATTACAGCTTCACTGCAGAGTTAAAGAACTTGAAGAGGAAAATGAAAAACTCCGTTCGAAATGCCTTCTTTTAGAAGACTTAAAACTTGATGATAAGAAATTCCAATTTTGGACTGGATTTCCCAATTATGGAACCTTTAAAGCTCTGTTTGATTACCTGGAAAGTGTTGGAGCCTTAGGAAGATTAAGACACTGGAGAGGTTGTGAGATGTTTTCGAAAAATCGTGCTCCAGTTAATAAAGTAACTAGAACGACCAAATTAACCCCAGAAGAACTATTCATGGTTCTTGTGCGTCTAAGAGTAGGGTTGACTGTAACTGACTTGGCATTAAGGTTTGGAATAAGCGAATCAAGTCTCAGCAAGATCTTTACCTCATGGATCAATCTGCTGTACTTTCATTTGAAAGATTTGTGTGAAATGCCTGAAAGTGAAACAGATGGAAAGGCAAGGCAGTTTTCCAAATTTCCGTACTTGAGAGTTATTATCGATTACACTGAGATATTCACTCAGAAGCCCTCCAGCCTACAAGCGAACAAAAAAATTTATTCAAATTACAAGGGTTACACAACTTTTAAATTCCTTGTTGGAATAGACCCTCATGGTGCTATTGTGTATGTCTCACAAGCTTGGGGTGGACGTACATCTGACAAACATATCACAGCCAATTCCCCAGGTTTAACTACTAAATTAAACATGGGTGATGAGCTTATGGCAGATAGAGGATTTGCTGTGGAAGCTGTCTAAAGCTGCCCTTTCATAGGTTTTGCCCCTCTCAAAGTTCTTAAATTTCTTAGGTTTATGCAAGCTCTCATCCAGCTTGTTATGAATGCAAAACCATGAGCTGTCAAACTCTTTATGTCCACATAGTCCCAGTAATGCTGGTATCTTGCTGGCAGTGATAATGCCAACACGATTGTTCAACCACTCTTTTGAGCCTTGTATGACATCAACATAATTACTTCCACAAAGCTTAACACTTTCACATTCTGGTATCTTGACTGTTATTAACTCTTCAGTTGAGTGGGAGATTAAATTTAGTAACTCTTTAGTCTTTTCTTCTGAAAAGACACTTTCACTACTATGGGCTCCAAAAGATGTGCTTGGCTGAGAGACAAGTACTGAGTGCCAGACATCTTCAGCCTTGTCAGCAAATCGTGGTGCAAGGATGGTGTCATCATAGGTCACAGTATGTTTGGCATAGTCATGCTCATGGTTTATTAGCCTACACAAGTGAGCATTTTGGTAAGATAGATGAAAATACAATCCGGATTGTATTTTGTATTTTGTATTTCGTTAAGGTCTTCAAGAAATGGTTTGAAACATCAACACTAGTTTCATTTAGTCTATTTTCTACTTTGCTGCTAATTTTAGAGACATCTCTTGACAACCAGTCACTTTTGTCTACATTTGAGCCGTCCCCTTGCCGCATCTGAACTTTCTTTTTTGTTCTCTCATGCATTACAGTTTTTCTAGCTGAGCGTGCATTTCTGAAGTATTTTGGACGAATGTGTGATGCAGTCTTTACCTTTGCACTATCCTTCTTTCTTGTGTTTGGGTGGTGCCAAGTCTGGAGTTTCTGAGTACAAGTCAAGGCCAGCAACAACGTTTTATAATGTGTAAAATGCTTTAACTGAAGAAGAACTAGTATAGCGTGACAGCAAAGGCCACAGTTCCCTACTGCACATTCACAGTATGCCTTTTCAGGGGTGTTACCATTAAATTTTACAGTTACTGTGCGTGTGACATGATAAGCAAGCGATTTAGAAGTCTCACAGGGTCATTCGTTGAAAGGCTGCCACGATCACAGGAAAAAAATACATTTTCCAATATGGTAAATCATTGGAAAATTTGAGTTATAACCTTCCAACATTGGATAATCATTGGTAAATTGTATTGAACCAATAAAAGTCCAATAAGGTTCCAACAAAGGGAAAAATGCTTTTTCCTCATGATGTGACAGTTGGAATATTATTGGAGTTTAATTGGAACAGAACACATTTGGTCTTCCAATGTTGGATAATACCGTGAAAACATTGGAAGACATGTCTTCAGTTACCAAAGATTGCACAATGATATACCAAGCTATGCTATTGAACTGGTTATGATTGGAACTTCATTGTGGTATTATTGGAATAAAATATTCACAATTTTCCAATGTTGGATTATACTGTGAAATTATTGGAAGACATATCTTCCGTCACCAAAGATTGCACAATGATATACCAAGGTATATTTTGCTATACCATTGAGCTGGTTATGATTGGAATATCATTGTAGTATTATTGGAACAAAATGTTCACAAGTTTCCAATGTTGGATTATACTGTTAAATTATTGGAAATTATTTCTTCAGTTACCAAAGATAGCACAATAATATACCAAGCTTTGAAGAGATAAAAGAGAATTCTTTGATTTTCCTTGTTCACATGTAACTGCAGATCAGATCTGGATTTTATCAGAGGTCCCATAACAACAGCACAGTTTGCAGAAATATTGCATTACAGTTAAACGTGTACTAAGCGGACTCTCAGGGAATGTTCTAGTGTTCGCGTAGTACAGGGTGACTGTCTGCTTAATTTAATGAAGCATGTCCACTTAATACAGGTTTCTGTTGTATTCTGCAAAAAGCCATAAGTAACTTACAGTTTCCATTTGATAGATTGATATCACAAAACTATTAACCAATGAAAATTAATTGATCACTTATTATTTAATTGTAGAAACTGAACAAATAACACAACAGAATTAAATTAATGACAATCAGTGACTATTTCAGAGGTTAAAAATATAAACTGAAAAACCGCTCTACATGCATACAGGGGGTCATTTACAAAACATATTCAACTGAATTTTTCTAAGAGAACTAGAACATCTGCCCAGCAGGAAGGCCATCTTAGGTTAATGTTGGCTTTGTTAAAAATATCCTTCCCCCAATGGAGAAGATCCTCAAAGATACTCTGGGAAAATCCTGCTTGGCCTTTTATTTCTACCAGCCGAAGCACAGTGTCATAAAGGAACTGCTCCAGGTCTTCCTCTCCTCCTTCATCTCGGTTGGAATCATTGTGTTCCTCACCATTTGAACTGTCATCACTGTTACATGCAGCATTGTCATCTGATGACAGACTCATGGAACTTTCTTCATCACTAGGTATCTCATGATCAGACGTAGTAGATTCGTTTTCAAACTCATTTTCGTCACTTTCATAATGTCTTCCAGCCAATGCTGATGGTAAATCGCTGGGAGATTCGCAGAAAGAATATGATGCCTGAAATACAACATCACATGTATCCGATTTCTCTGATGAGGAGGTGGATGGAACGAGCAACTGGTTATCCAAAGTTTCCGTTCTAGCTCTATTTGCCCTTTGGGTATGCCTCCATGCCGTCATGGGATAGACAGCTTTGCCTTTACATAGAAGACATAAGCAGTGAACATGCGCCTTTCCCGACGACGAGATGTTCCGCGCTTCATCACTATCCAAACATCTACACAAGTTTGCTGGTTTTGTGGACGACGCCATACATTGCTTTGGCAACAACAAGGTCACAAGGATAACGAACGTTAACATAAATTAAGCGAAATTACCGGTAAGCCAAATCCTTCGAAGTGTTCAAACCAAAAAAGCATAATAACAACAGTTTGTCAGACTGTCAGCGGTAATTTATGCGGATCATGCGTGTTTCATGTACCCAGAGTCCTCCCAGGCCCTTTGACGCCTTTTCCCGCCGTTTCTTTCCTCGCTCTGCAAATCGAAAGGTGTTGATCGAACGGAAGGAAGAAGTATATTTTTCAATTGGAAAAGAGCTAGTAGAATTACATGTAAGAGTATCAAAAAGATGTCTGAAAGAGCTGAAGAGGATATCAGCGCTGAACTGTCAGAAGGTAATGTATTTCAATCCATCGGCACCCGGAACGTGAAATTCAAGATTTCGCGCCATGGTCATTTTCTGTTTAGTTTTTATATTTCAAAGCTTGGTGTTTTTTTGTTTTACAAACTAAATTTTTCAAATTTGTTAAAGTTTTAATTTCTATTAGCCGGGTTAGCCGTTCCCTTCTTTTCTTTCAATGACTGTTTAGAATGTAGTCTTAGCAAGGATGTTCAAGGTTGGTCAACAGAAGATGTGCATTCCTGGCTGACAAAGGAAGGATTTCATGAGGAGGCAGTCGTGTTTAAAGGTTTGTATCCATTCTTTTAATCCTTTTCTTCCTTTTATGTACATGTATGTACTAATTAAAAAGACTTCATGGATTTAACAGACATTCGTTTTTACGTTTAACTTATATCTTTCTTTATGCAAGCTGAAAAATATGTTCTCGGTGTGTTGCATACTGTAAATCCATCCCAGTCAGTTTTGCTTTCTAGACTCACCCTGTTCTTTTATTACCTTAACAGCTGAGAACATAACTGGAAAGTCACTTTATTGCCTAGAAAAAGCAGACTTGAAAGATATTGGAATTAACCCTATGGGCAAGAGATTGGAAATATTCGAAAAAATTAAAGAGCTCACATGTCTACAATCTGAAAAGAAAGCATCCAGCAAATCAGAAGGTAATTGTTATTTTTTTTGTAGAAGAAAAGAGAAAATGGCCTTTTAAGTTATTGTTTATAAATTTATGTTTCAGTCATCTGACAGCTTTATTTAATGCACCTTGAATTTGTTGAAGTCTTCGAGGCAAATACGGTTATTCCCCCCTAAAAACCTTACTTTATCATGCTATTTTTTGTGTGTGTTTGATTTCTTTTTCAGATTTTTAATAACCAATTTAGCCAGCCAATAGTTGCTGGTCATGTAGATCAAAGAAAAATCTAATGTTTATACTTATCTTAAATTAGTTACTGGACAGGTGTGGAAAAAGAAAATAACTAAGGCAGACAGGTCAACTTGGAAACCAAATGAAAAAGCATGTTATCTGGAAAAGTAAGTCCTTTGAAAATTTCGTACCTTTGTGTCATAGTTGACATAATTTGTCCTCAGATTGCCAAACCTTGAATTTCAATTTATTTAAAGTTAGCTAATAACAGTAGCAACCGAGGGCTGTCATTAAGCTTTGAAGCAGCCAGCTACACAAGGAAGGTAAATGGTCAAAAAAATACTCAAGATAGCATGCCCTAGCTGTTGTCTTTTAGTCATTTTCAAACTTTGAGTAGCCAGCTATCTTCACGGCAGTTACCGTTCATAATAGTCGGTTGCCGGCTACTAATGACAGGTATGAGCGCAACAAAACAACAGCTACTGTTAACAATATTTTTATTCATTGGCAATTATAAAACTTATCAGTATTATCACTGAACTTGTCCATCAACAAAGAATTGCAGTAAGCAATAATACATAGTTTGCACTTCATGCTTTACTACCTAGTTTTATTAAAGCAATCACAATCCTTTCTTTTTCTTTAGGATCTCTATTATTAACCAGGAAGCCAGACAACTTTGGCCAGGAAATTCAAAAATCCACATCAAAGGAGATGCAACTACCAGGCTGAAGATGGAAGAATTAATCACACGCATGGAGCCAATGTGCTCCATCCCAGAAATAGGATTTGGCAGAGGTGAGTTTTACAGTGTTAATGTCCAATCACACATTAGTGCAGCAGTCAGTTAAATGTTGTTGTTTTTATTGATTGATTGATTGATTGACTAACTGACTGATACTGACTGACTGACTGACTGACTGACTGACTGATCGATCAATCAATTGATCTGTTGGGGAGGGGGGTCTCAAAAGCCAAAACATTTAAAGGGAAGAATTAAGCTAAACTGGAATTTCCCAGAGGGGTGGGGAGATAAAAGCAAAAAAATGAAAAACTCCATGGGGGGAGCTTGGATATTTTCTGGAACAACACAATGTGAAAAAGTGTGAAATGTATTAATTTAATATTGCATGTTCCTTTCAAACTAATAACAAGAAGAGGCTGTTGAACAAATTTTCAGTGTGATTGTGTGAAAGATAAGCCTGTTTTCGATTAATTACTTAAAACAAAAATGTGTCTTTCACAGATGCTATCAAGAGTCATTTACTGCAATGGTTTCACGAAAAAAATAGGAAGATTGAGGATGGCTACGACTATGAGGTAATGTAACACTAACAAATTTATATTTACTGATAATAAAAAAGAGACACTTTTTTATTCACCTATACATTTGCAAAGCTCATTTTTATGCAATGCTCAATGAATCAGTTCTATGTTGTACAGTACAAATAAGCTCGAGTTCCAGAAATCCATGAAAAATGAAGTGTTGTCAACTTTATGATTCAAGGGGATCCATCCCCCTCCATGAAAGAAGTGTCGGTCATGGTTCTCATTAAGTGCCAGCAGCAGACTTTTTTGTGCCGACTCATAGATACATCCACCTTCTTGCTGTCTATTCAAAAACTTTAAATGAGAACCCTGACTTGTCCTTTAGCCCAAAACAGAATACACTTGTATGTGCTTTGATTTATAGCCAATAATTATTGTTTGCATTTCCTAGGCCACTCACAAACCTGCAAAACGTGCGAAAAGATCATTTTCACCAAAAGGTTCAGATACAGACTCTACATTGTCACCTTACTCATCAAGCACAGGCAGCTTAAGTTCACCAACTGAAGGTTTGTCATAATATCCTATCGTTATTATTTAGTATCTGCAGCCAAATTATGGTGCCTCGATGCCTTATGAGTGGTTCTGAAAATACAGATGTATAATATAATTACTAGTATTTCTGCTAGATTGTCGTTGACCATATGTATTTTCAATTATTATTTTCTAGATGATGAAGAGGACAACTCTCCAACTCCAAGCAGTGACATTGATGATATTTCTGCTCATTCAGCTGAAGTTGTCGTGCTAAAAGCCTTTGATGCTCTTTCCATACATTTCCTAACCGTAAAGAAGCACTTTTATCCTCTGGGAAAGGTGCTAAAAGTTAAATGTAGGAGCATTGGGAAGTACCAGTTGGTAGTTCCTCTAGCAAAGGCCCTTATCACTAAAGGCCATGTTGACATAGAAGGGGACGTCAATTATAAGAAACTTGAAAAAAGTCAAGTTAAGGTATTGACAGATATTAATTCTCTTATTTCTGATGAAACCAGGAATTCTCCTGTTTCAGATGTTGCTGACAATGACAGCCCCCCATGCAGCCAGGTGTCCAGTCAAATAATTTAGTTGATACAGTAGCAATATATTAGAAATAGCTTTATTTTTGGTACATATATATACATGTACAGCTATCATGTTGTTCATGTCCGTTAATTTTTGGACAGTTTTGCTGTTTGTTGACATTATTACTGATAATTTCCACCCAAAAAAGCCAAGAGGTGACTGTAATTAGTACATAGAGCAATCATGCTGTTCTGGTTATATGAATTGAATAAAAAGTTGTATTCATGTAAACTTCAGAGTTCTGTTATGATTGCCTGGTGTTATGATTACAATTGAAGGGTCAAGTTGAAAACTATGCTAAGTGGGCAAAGCGTGTATGCCCACTTTGCATAGTTTTTGACTTGACCCTTCAATTTCAATGCAATGTTGGAATATATTGTTATCCAATGTTGGAAACATATCATTCATTGTTGGAGAGTGATGTTATCCAATATTGGAGACATATTGTCCAATGCTGGAGAGTTTTATTTTCCAATATTGGAAACATTTTATCCAATGTTGGAGAGCTCAATTATCCAATATTGGAAACATACTGTCCAATGTTGGAATATATCATACTCCAATATTGGAAACATATTGTCCAATGTTGGAGAGCTAAATTATCCAATATTGGAAACATACTGTCCAATGTTGGAATATATCATACTCCAATATTGGAAACATTTTGTCCAATGTTGGAGTATATCATTCTCCAATATTGGAGATGACTTTACCAATGTTGGGAAATATGGTGGTCCAATATTGGAAACTTGTAATCCAATATTGGAATATCATATGTTATTTACCAATATTGGAAGATATAACCATTTACCAATATTGGAATACCATTTGGGTTTACCAATGATGTACCAATGATATTACAGTAATTAACCAATTAACTTCCAATGTTGGAAAATGGATTTTTTTCCTGTGGATTGTTATTTGATCAGGATGCATTTGGGGTTACCACAGCATGCGGCAGATTTGTAAAACACATAGAAAACGAGCGGCCTTGTTTTAGCAATTTAGACCATAATTGACCACCCTCAGTGGATAAATGCGTGGGTGAGACTTCTATATACTGGGATCGCCGGATGGTTCTACATTCGGAATGTCATCTGGAAAAATGGAAGGAGAAAATAAAGAGGACCTGAACTGTAATCAAACCAGTTATGATGTACGGCGGCTTAATCTGGGGGTCCACCTCCACTAATAATATAAGAAGGTTGTTTAGGTTGCAAAAGAGAGCCGCAAGAGTAGTTCTCGGAGTAAGAACAAAAGAGGAGAGGACAATTAAGCTTTTTAAGAAATTGAAATGGCTACCTTTTTATGACGAAATTAATGTAATCAAGTTATGCTTAGTGTTTAAATGCCTTAATGGCCAATGCCCCGAGTATTTGTCCAATACACTGACAAGGGTTAGTGATATTTCTACGAGACAGTCGAGGCATGGAAGCATAACCCTGAGATGCCCGAAATACTCACGTGAAACCGAGGGAGGAAGGACTTTTGCAGTCACGGCAGTGAAAGAGTGGAATAAGCTCCCTATTAACATTAGATCTAGTCAGAATTTTTTTTTTTTTTTTTTTAATTCATTTATT